>NW_027363764.1:0-122500 GCF_046119375.1 Phyllobates terribilis | reverse complement strand
TACATTTTGGGGGACATTTTGGGGTACATTTGATAAGATACATTTTGGGGTGCAGCCACCTCAAGTACTAAAAACTGCCTCCCACGTCACCACGTCTGTATTTTTTTATCCTCTCCTGGTTTTGGCTTACAATAACTGATATGAAAAACTGACCCAAACATAGTCTGTTCTCAGTGCATTGCATTGCTCTGTTTTGCAGCCGTACGGCTTCAGGCCTCTACTTCTGTCAGCCGTAGGGCTGCCCAATGTATCTCTATAGGAAATCTGTGTATGACCGATATTTCTCTTTCTTTTTCTTTGAACACAATTATTGAAACACCTGAATGTTTTGGGGGCAGGTCAGATGCAAGTTGAGGGGTTACTTGACCCCCTCCAATTTGGGGGGGGCTTAAAGGGGGCTGGAACTTTTTTTTTTACTTATTACACTAGTTATTTATTGTGATCATTTCTGGGCTACATTCACATCTTGGGGTCCATTTGAAAAGATACATTTTTTGGGGTGCAACTACCTCAAGTAATAAATACTGCCTCCCACTGCCCCTAACTTACTGAATCCTGTTTTTTGTGTCCCCCAAGTGATTATTTTTAGAAATGACACATTTTGCGGGTACATTTGAGAAGACATTTTGGGGTGCATCCCCCAAAGTGCTAAATACTACCTTCAACATCTAAAATAATGAATCCTGTTTTTTTATGTACCACAAGTGATTCTTTCTGGGCTACAGTCACATTTTGGGGGACATTTTGGGGTACATTTGAGAAGATGCATTTTGGGGTGCAGCCACCTCAAGTACTAAAAACTGCCTCCCACGTCACCACGTCTGTATTTTTTTATCCTCTCCTGGTTTTGGCTTACAATAACTGATATGAAAAACTGACCCAAACATAGTCTGTTCTCAGTGCATTGCATTGCTCTGTTTTGCAGCCGTACGGCTTCAGGCCTCTACTTCTGTCAGCCGTAGGGCTGCCCAATGTATCTCTGTAGGAAATCTGTGTATGACCGATATTTCTCTTTCTTTTTCTTTGAACACAAATATTGAAACACCTGAATGTTTTGGGGGTAGGTCAGATGCAAGTTGAGGAGTTACTTGACCCCCTACAATTTTGGGGGGCTTAAAGGGGACTGGAATTTTTTTTTTTTTTTTTTTTTTTTACACTAATTATTTTTAGTAAACATTTCTGGGCTACAGTCACATTTTGGGGTCCATTTGAGAAGACACATTTTGGGGTGCAGCCACCTCAAGTACTAAATACTGCCTCCCATGTCACCACTTCTGTATTTTTCATGCACTCCTGGTTTTGGCTTACAATAACAGATATGAAAAACTAAACAATAAACTAACATGTGAACTTAGCCTTACAGTGTATTTTCCCTTATATCCTGTATTTTGTTGTATATTCTAGAGTGAACAGCATGTATTGTGGAAATAAATCTGCTATGGTGTATTCTTATAAATGAACAGTAGATGGCAGTCTAGTCTGCTCTCAGTGTATGGCAATGCTGGGGGAGGGGGGCTGTGTATTTCTGTATTGAAGCTTCTCTCTCTGAGAAGACATTAAATGTTAATTAGCTGCTTGTATAGGGGGAGGTTTAAGATAAATCTGCTATAGTGTAGTTTTAAAAAGAAATAGTAGATTGCAGTATAGTCTGCTTCACATCGCCCTCCCCGGGTCCGACATACATACATCTTCACATCGTCCTCCCCGGGTCCGACATACATAGATCTTCGCATCCCCCTCCCGAGGTCCGACACAGCGCAGCATCCCCCTCCCCAGGTCCGACACACAGTGCAGCATCTCCGTCCCCAGGTCCGACACACAGCGCAGCCTCTCCCTCCCCAGGTCCAACACACAGCGCAGCATTTCCCTCCCCAGGTCCGACACAGCGCAGCATCTCCCTCCCCATGTCCGACACACAGCTCAGCACCTCCCTCCCCAGGTCCGACACACAGCGCAGCATCGCCCTCCCCAGGTCCGACATACATACAGCTTTGAATTGCCCTCCCCGGGTCCGACATACATCAAGCTTCGCATCACTATCCCCAGGTCCGACATACATACAGCTTCACATCGCCCTCCCCGGGTCCGACATACATACAGCTTCGCATCGCCCTCCCCGGGTCCGACATACATACAGCTTCGCATCGCCCTCCCCGCGTCCGACATACATACAGCTTTGCATCGCCCTCCCCGGGATCGACATACATACATCTTCACATCGCCCTCCCCGGGTCCGACATACATAGATCTTCGCTTCCTCCTCCCCAGGTCCGACACACAGCGCAGCATCTCCGTCCCCAGGTCCGACACAAAGCGCAGCCTCTCCCTCCCCAGGTCCAACACACAGCGCAGCATTTCCCTCCCCAGGTCCGACACAGTGCAGCATCTCCCTCCCCATGTCCGACACACAGCGCAGCACCTCCCTCCGCAGGTCTGACACACAGTGCAGCACCTACCTCCCCAGGTCCGACACAGCGCAGCATCTCCCTCCCCGGGTCCGACATACATACAGCTTTGCATTGCCCTCCCCGGGTCTGACATACATACATCTTCGCATCACCATCCCCAGGTCCGACATACATACAGCTTCACATCGCCCTCCCCGGGTCCGACATACATACAGCTTCGCATCGCCCTCCCCGGGTCCGACATACATACAGCTTTGCATCGCCCTCCCCGGGTCCGACATACATACATCTTCACATCGCCCTCCCCGAGTCCAACATACATAAATCTTCGCATCTCCCTCCCCAGGTCCGACACACAG
Organism: Phyllobates terribilis; assembly: GCF_046119375.1. NCBI lineage: Eukaryota > Metazoa > Chordata > Amphibia > Anura > Dendrobatidae > Phyllobates > Phyllobates terribilis. The sequence goes on along the minus strand of NW_027363764.1, from coordinate 119,733 downwards.
CGCAGCATTTCCCTCCCCAGGTCCGACACACAGCGCAGCATCTCCCTCCCCAGGTCCGACACACAGCGCAGCACCTCCCTCCTCAGGCCCGACACAGCGCAGCATCGCCCTCCCCTGGTCCGACATACATACAGCTTCACATCGCCCTCCCCGGGTCCGACATACATACAGCTTCACATCCCCCTCCCCAGGTCTGACACACAGTGCAGCCTCTCCCTCCCCATGTCCAACACACAGCGCAGCATTTCCCTCCCCAGGTCCGACACACAGCGCAAAATCTCCCTCCCCAGGTCCAAAATACACACAGCCAGCATCTCCCTCCCCAGGTCCTACATACATACATACAGCATCTCCCTCCCCAGGAAAGCCCTCTAGGTACATGCTAGTAATGTAATACAGCAGCACACAAAGTAAGTGAAAAAAAAAAGCCAATAGCCCATGTGGTGAAGTTTCGGTCCCATATCGTGGACCTTTAAGCAAGTACCAAGTGCAAGTGCAGAATATTTAAGGCAGCCAAATTATACAATTAATCAGCAGCAATTCTGAAATAATTGTAACAGTGCATATACAGTGTACAATAATAATGTGCATCAGGTGGAATAAAGACAATCTATACATATACACAATTACTCAATAATGTGATAAGAATAATATATCCAGCTTCCAGTAATGTGCAAAATGTATTGACGGGAGTAGAATAAAATCTACATGAAATAACGCCCAGACAGCGCAGCAACGCGTTTCTGACGCCATGTGTTCAAATATTCATTCTCATGGAGTATATATCCTTTAAATATTGAATCAATATTATCAAAGGTTAACAATTATTGGTCATAAAATAGCCTTCAGCTAAACAATTGATTTTGATAAATTTACATTAGAGTGTACATAGTGATTTGTATTTATCTATCTGTATACAGGGGGCTGTATACAGAGGGGTCTGTATATATACAATGTATATGCTTGCAAACACTGTATTAATAACAGCCCTCAGTCTCGCTTCCTCACCCCCTGCAGCGTGATGAGGTCTCATGGTGCCGCAGTGACATCAGCAGCGTGCGCACGCCACAGCCCGAGGGCTCAGGGAGCTGACTGGAGCTGCACTAACCCCGAAACTACCGGCGCACACCAACTTTCATTTGAAATAGCATCTTAAAGACACTAATAAGAATAAGTACAGGGATAACCGCCACCCCCACATGCCGGCGAAAACTCCAGTTTTGTTATGGAGTCTGGGGAAGGGAGGGGAAATTTGAAAAAAATATATATATTTATTTTTTTAAATCCTGAGCCTAGCTCCGCCCCCACGACCCACCACCCTAGGCACCGGACCTAGAGATATAGATAGATAGATAGATAGATATATAGAGAGAGATATATATAGATAGAGAGATATGTTTTTTTTTTTTAAATCCCAAGCCTGGTTCCACCCCCTGTCTTAGATAATCCTCTTGGCTTCCATACGCACTATGCAGCTTTTTCTTTGATCCCTCCTGCGGTTTCTGGTGGCTCGGGGAAGAGGGCACCCCCAGCACCATGTTACATCAATGAGAAGATTCAATGGCATTTCCCTATCTCATTTTAACCTCGATTTCTCCAGAACCGTGGGTCCGATAAACAATCCAAGATTTAAGTTCTGTAGACTGGACCGTCAGCTTTCCAGGGATTCATCTCCTGAGTGAGAGGCATCTTGTACTGAGAAGCAGCACCCCGAGAGCCGTGACCCCCCTCTGACCAGGCGGCCCATGTCTACTAAATGAGGTTACCCACTTTCCAGTGCTGATATCTCGGCTTGTGAAGGTCCAAGATGGCCCAAACTTGCAGTGTGTACAGAGCTCAAGTAGACCTACAAAATGAGTGGTGGCACTTGTTAATATCAAGAGTGGTTCCAGTACCAGATGTCTAAAATTGGTACCGTTTGCTCCGGTTCCGAAGGTCCAATCAAAAATCGGCGACATACACTTTGTAGCACTCGCTCTCCCCTTACAAGCAACTCCTCACATGTGTATGTATGTCATTTTCCTGAGGGGCAACACCCCAAGAAGCAAGGCACCCATACCTGGTTAATGCTAAGTGTGAGACTGTGATAGTGAGTGCCGTATTTGGCACATACTATCAAAGTCTCACACTAAAGATCTGCATCTGAAAATGCTCCTCCAACTTTGGGGGCACAGATCTCAGCCACTAAGTGAGCAGACTGCAAACGGACAGAGATGTATTTAGATAATCCTCTTGGCTTCAATATTCACTATGCAGCTTTTTGATTGAACCCTCCTGTGGTTTTTGGTGGCTCGGAGAATAGGGCACCCCCAGGACCATGTTAAGTCAATGGGAGGAATGAATGGGGTTTCCCTATCTCACTTTAACCTGGATTTTTCTGGAACCATGGGTCCAACAAACAATCCGAGATATACATTCTGTAGATTGGACCATCTCCTTTCCAGGAATTCATCTCCTGAGAGAGACACACCTTTTACCGAGGAGCAGCACCCCGAGAGCCGTGATCCCCCTCTGACCATGCGGCCCATGTCTACTGATGTGGTTACCCACTTTCCAGTGCTGATATCTCGGCTTGTGAAGGTCCAAGATGGCCCAAACTTGTAGAGTGTACAGAGCTCAAGTAGACCTACACAATGAGTGGTGGCACCTGGTAATAGTCAAAGTGGTTCCAGTACCAGACATGTCTAACTTCTGTACCGCTTGCTCTGGTTCCGAAGGTCCAATCGAAAATTGGAGATATACACTTTGTAGCACTCGCTCTCCCCTTTCAAGGTACTCCTCATGTATGCCATTTCCCTGAGGAGCAGCACCCCAAGAAGCAAGGCTACCTGGTTAATGCTAAGTGTGAGACTGTGATAGTGAGTGCCGTATTTGGCACATACTATCAAAGTCTCACACTAAAGATCTGCATCTGAAAATGCTCCTCCGACTTTGGGGGCTCAGATCTCAGGCACTAAGGGAGCAGACTGCAAACGGACAGAGATGTTTATAGATAATCCTCTTGGCTTCAATATGTGCCTAGCGGAAAATACAAATTTCAAAAAGAACTTCGGCACTCCATACATGAATTCATAAGAAATATTGCATCTAGACTGATGTCACTTTACAAAATGAAGGTTTTTTGTGCATAATTTGGCCAATTCATGTGTGCCTATCAACCATTACAAGGTAACCTTCATATGATGGGTAACTACGCTAAGCTACCACTGGATATGCCACTCTTGGGCTGTAAGTCTCTATGGACAATATGTCTCTGCTTGGACTTTAAACCTACGATGTATGGGCTGGTAGAGAAAGTTAAAACCACCTGTGAATGAATAGAAGGAATTAGTGGGAGGGAAGCATGGTTAGAAAAAAGGCTATCAAACTTCTAATAGTGTGAACACTTACCTGCTGCAATGTCCCAGGAGAGGGATCCAAAAATGATTAATAGAAAAGAGAGGGGTCGCTCACTGGTCTATTCGGGTGCTCTGAAGAAAAAAGTAATCTAAATTGCAAAAAGAACTTCGGCACTAGCGGAAAATACAGGCCTGAATATATCCGTTAAATAATAGAATAAATATTATCAAATGTTAAACATTTTTGGTCATAACATAAGCTTCAGCTAAACAATTGATTTTGATAAATTTACATTAGAGTGTACATTGTGCTTTATATCTATCTATCTGTATACAGGGGGCTGTATACAGGGGGGTCGGTTCTATACAGTACAGATCAAAAGTTTGGACACACCTTCTCATTTAAAGATTTTTCTGTATTTTCATTACTAAGAAAATTGTACATTCACACTGAAGGCATCAAAACTATGAATTAACACATGTGGAATTATATACTTAACAAAAAAGTGTGAAACAACTGAAAATATGTCTTATATTCTAGGTTCTTCAAAGTAGCCACCTTTTGCTTTGATGACTCCTTTGCACATTCTTGGCATCAAAAAATTTGAAGCATCCTTTTAATGCAATGGTTTTACTTGTTTTTATTGGAATATGAATATTGTAGATTTAGACTGTGTGCACACGATAAGGAATAGTAGCGTTTTGGACGCAGCGTATTTTTACTGTGTTGTACAGTACAAGTACAGTGGATGGGATTAACAGAATCCCATGTCCACTGTGCTTCTTTTTTTACACTGCATAAAGTCACCTGCAGTGCGTGTTTTTGAGCCGCAGCATGTCAATTGGTCTTGCGGCAATGCAAAAAACGCATGTATATCATAAATAAAGAAATAATTTAAAAAAATTATGTGGGGTCCTCCCTATTTTTGATAACCAGCCCAAGTAAAGCAGACAGGTGCAGGTTTATAATACCAAGCTGGAAAGGTCCATGAATATTGACCCCCTCCCTGCCTAAGCCCGCAGTCGCCCCAGAATTGGCCCATCTATGAGATGGGCCAATTCAGGCACTTTGCCCGACTCTTCCCGATTGCCCTTGTATGGTTTCAAACGAGGGAATAGTTTATGGGGTTGATGTCAGCTTCATAATGTCAGCTGGCATCAAGCCATGGTGTTAAGAAGTAATTTTTCTCCTTGCGGAGAGCGACATGATAGAAGGAATTAGTGGGAGGGAAGCATGGTTAGAAAAAAGGCTATCAAACTTCTAATAGTGTGAACACTTACCTGCTGCAATGTCCCAGGAGAGGGATCCAAAAATGATTAATAGAAAAGAGAGGGGTCGCTCACTGGTCTATTCGGGTGCTCTGAAGAAAAAAGTAATCTAAATTGCAAAAAGAACTTCGGCACTAGCGGAAAATACAGGCCTGAATATATCCGTTAAATAATAGAATAAATATTATCAAATGTTAAACATTTTTGGTCATAACATAAGCTTCAGCTAAACAATTGATTTTGATAAATTTACATTAGAGTGTACATTGTGCTTTATATCTATCTATCTGTATACAGGGGGCTGTATACAGGGGGGTCGGTTCTATACAGTACAGATCAAAAGTTTGGACACACCTTCTCATTTAAAGATTTTCTAGGTTTTCTATATTTACATTAGAGTGTACATTAGAGTGTATATTTACATTAGAGTGTACATTGTGCTTTATATCTATCTATCTGTATACAGATAGAGCACGTCAAGGTTAGGAGACTTTTTAAGCCGCAATGCTCCTCTGGGAAATATGCAAATTGTCTCTTCAGAAAGGAAGAGAACTAGAACTCTAGCACCACCTATTGGAAATAGCAATCCTAAAAGTCAATATTGACCTTTTAACGATGCTTATCACATGACTTAGGATAAAAGCCAAGACCAGAAACTCAGTTTGCCGACACTGTGTTTTGGGGTACTGCCCCTTGTCGGAACAAAGTGTGAGTTCTGGTTTGGCTGGGTGAGAGGCATCAGACCGTTATCTAAGAAGTAACGTTTCTCGTTGCGGAGAGCGACATGCTAAGCATGTCAAAGTGAGGAGACTTTTCAAACCGCAATGTTTTTCTGGGAATTATGCAAATTGTCTCTTCAGAGAGGAATAGAGCCAGAACTGTAGTGCCACCTATTGGAAGTATCAATCTTAAAAGTCAATATTGACCCTTTAACGAGCCTTATCACATGACTTAGGATAAAATCCAAGACCAGAAGCTCACTTTGCTGACAGTGTTTGCCAGAAGAGCATTGCTCCTTGTGCTATGAGTACAGTTTTTTCTTTTTTACCGTTTGATAGAAGGCACCCAAGTGCCGCTAAGTGTGTGTAGAAATACGAATACCACTATAAAATACTAAAGGCAGATTAGGGACAAAGTTTTTTATATACCCCTAGGCGTTTTTAATCAAATATGAAATAAAGGCTAAGTTTCATGACTTGTTAGAGAGGGGTCTCTTTTGCGGTTCTCCCCATTTTGTAAATACATTATCAATATACCCCTTCCAGGCCATTGTTTTCCTCACAATTTGTTATATATTACTAACCCAGTAATAAAAAAAACACACACAGGATAAAATAGTTTATTTTAGAAAACACTCCCCCACACTTCACTCACCAACTTATTAAAAAGCAAAAAAAACACCCTAAAGATCTGGCTTAATCTAGCAAATCAGGAGTAGCCCAAAAATGGGAACCTGAAAGACATAAAAACAGTTAAATAAAAACAAGAAACACTCCCTAATTCACCAATTTATTATTAAGTAATAATTAATGATGGGCGAGCACCAAAATGCTCGGGTGCTCATTGCTCGGGTCGAGCAAATTGGAATGCTCAGGTGCTCGATCCGAGCAACGAGCCCAATGTAAGTCTATGGGAAAGTCGAGCATTTTTCAGGCCGCTCCCTCAGCGGTCTTCAGAGGGACTATGTGAGAACGAAGTTCCAAAAGCCCTAAAATTATCCGAAGGTAAAAAGGTAGAAAGGGTCCACAGAATTGGTCCTCCACCCTCTGTCTCTGGAGCCCACAATACTACCAGGCCAAGACAGGTCATTATGAAATTTTTGGATTTCAATGATAAAGCTGACATTATCCGAGCTTACAAACAATTAAACCACCCATTGATCATTCAAGGCCATAAAATCCTGCTTTTCGAAGACTACTCAATTGAAGTAACCAGGAAAAGGAAGTCCTTCAGTGCTTTATGCACCAGACTGCGCAAAGAAAAAATCCGCTTTCAACTGCGCTACCCGGCTACTCTTCGCCTGAAAGACACTGATGGCTCTTTCCGGGAATTTATCTCACCTGATAAGGCAGACTCTTTTGTCAACAGTCTCCTGGGCCCAGTCCTGAACAGACCCTCCAGGTGAAAACTTCCTCTAGTTCACAGTCACCTAGGAGACCCACGAAACAAGGAGACCAGAGCTATAACAATCGTTGATTTAATGAGTTTCTCCTTTTATACGCCTGGTGGCCCTGGAGTGAAAGTCTTTTATGAAGGCAATTGTTTGAGAAAATTCTGATAAATTACCTTAATTAAGGGGGGAGTTAGGTTTGAATTTGAATCTAAATTTAAATGTAATCTGTTATATTGCACACATGGTCGGGCAGAAGTGAAGCCCAGGAGATAGTCTTTTCCCTAGCGAGCAGTTAAAAATGTTTACGCTCTTGCTAGGTCAGTTCTTTAAAACTTTTGTATATTGTTTTTTTGGGTTTGTTTCACATGTTCGAGCTTTGCTCGTTAGTACGTAATCTAACTACATGTCATCATTATTTTGTAAGTTGTTCACCAAACATGTCTATCTTTACAGTCTTTGAATATGTATATCGTATCTTGGAATGTTAAAGGTTTGCGCTCTCCCCAAAAATGGATGAAAGTCCTTAGACATTTAAAACGTTTAAAGCCTGACATAGCCCTTCTACAAGAAACACATTTGCCTGAAGCAGATTTCCCCCGGATGAAAAAATTATGGGTTGGGGGTATCTATGGTTCACCGTCCGTAGATAGAAAGGCTGGAGTCTTAATCCTTATTAATAAGCAGTTTATACACCAGGTCATAAGTCAGCAGCAGGATGGAGAAGGGAGGTTGATTCAATTAACATTATCTACGTCTTGTGGAACCTTATCTACAATGTATATGCGCCTAACGTAGGCAACAAACCTTTTTTTAAACAATTGGAGACTAGACTCTTATTTGACTCCAACCCTAACAAAATAATAGGTGGAGACTTTAACTCGGTGGTTTCAGTTCATGAGAATAGGAAAAACACTACTGGTACTCTGCAATCGGTTACCTCGCATGACAAAGCACTAGCACCTTTTTTGTCTAGCTGCCAATTAATTGATTCTTGGAGGTTTTTGAACCCCAGTAATAGGGAATATACGCGCTTCTAACACGCCAACGACTCTTGGTCTCGTATTGACTACTTTTTTGTATCTTCTCCTCTGTTGGCTAAATTGATGATATTGTTATTTCTGATCATTCTTCAGTGAGCTTGGAACTATCAAAGGATTTCCCTCGGGGCCCTGACTTCTTGTGGAGATTTCCAGATTACTTTTGCAAAGACGACTCATTTATTTCCTCTCTCAAGATATGGTGGAGCGAATTCTTATCTGATAATTCGGCACACCAAGATAACCCCACATTATTGTGGGAATCGGCCAAGGCGGTACTGAGAGGAAAAATTTTGGCGTATACTTTTTCTCTCAAAAAAGGGTTATGAAAAAATATAGTGAACTGTCCTCTGAACTGAAACAAGCCTACACTACATTTCTTCTTGATCCTTCCCCTCTTAATAAAACACATTGGTCTCAAAAACAATCTGAATTCATCCAATATGCAGATATGAGAGAAAAATTCCATTTATCTCAAACAGAAGCATTCTTTTATAGGTTTGGTAACAAATCGGGGAGGATGATGGCAAATTTAGCTAAAGGTATGAGAAAGCCACAGGGAATATTTCAATTAAGAAATATTAATGGGGTTATTCACACTTACCCTAAATCAATTAATGAGATTTTAGGCTCATTCTATAAGGACCTATACAAAAAAACAAAACAAACCTTGCCCCTCTCTGATACACTCTTGGATAAGGTCAAATTACCTTTTTTTTCGGAGGAACATAAATCTATATTAAATAAACCTATTTCATTGGAGGAGATTACCACTACAATTAAAAATTTGAAACCAAACAAAGCCCCTGGACCTGATGGATACACTTCTGACTTCTTTAAATCCTTAACGGAAGAGGTGTCCCCGTTGTTAGTACCGATCTTCAACAAAATAATTTGTGGCAATCCCATTTTCCCTTCCGCAAATATGACTTATGTCAAATTATTACTAAAGCCAGACAAAGATCCATTATCCCCCAATTCATACAGACCGATTTCACTTATAAATATCGACATTAAGCTTTTATCTAAAATAATGGCTGATAGACTGGCCTCCATTCTACCCCACCTTATATCCCATGTACAAGCAGGCTTTGTTAAAGGTCGCTCAGCCACGCTAAATATTAGGAAAGTATTATTGGCGCTCGATAAAATCCACTCTACTCCTGATCTAAAGGGATCCACAGCAATTATCTCCCTTGACGCCGAAAAAGCCTTTGATAATATAAGTTGAGATTGGTTATACATGGTTTTAACGAAGATGTCATTGTCAGGCCCCTTTTTTAATTACATTCGTAATTTATACACGTCTCCAAAAGCCCAGGTGTGTACCCCAGGTTTTTTATCCTCTCCCTTCCCTCTTGAAAAGGGAATGAGACAAGGATGTCCTTTATCCCCTTACTTTTTAATCTGGCACTAGAGCCCTTAGTCCGTATTTTGTCAGACCCTAAAACTTTTTCAGGCATCCAATTTAACAAAAAATCAATTCAGGCTGCTTTTTTTGCAGACAACATCATTTTGTTCATGTCAGATCCCTTTCTACATTTACCTCTGGTGTTGGATCTACTTAAAAATGTTGGCTCATATTCTGGATTCAAAATAAACACAAAAAAATGTGAATTGCTACCATTAACTGAAAAGGGTATGAAACACTACCCAAAAAAATCTTTCTATGATATTAATATAGCTACATCACATATCACGTATTTGGGCATAAAAATAGGCCGGTTGCCATCTTCTTTATATACATTAAATTATCCCCCCCTCATCAAAAAAATTACTGATCAATTGAAATCGTGGCAGGATTTGCCCTTGTCTTTTTTAGGTAGGGCGCATCTCGTTAAGATGATAAGTACTTCTAAAATTATGTATCAATTCCAAACTCTGCCATTACTGCTGAAACACTCTGACGTAATCACACTTAATAAGGCCTTTAGTCATTTTATATGGAGAGGAAAACGTCCTAGGATTAGCCTTGACAAACTTATGTCGTCCAAGGATGATGGAGGCATCAATTTTCCAAGTATCAGGAATTATAACCTTGCTTGCCTTTTTCGCTACATAATTGACTGGCTCCACAAAAGACATACATGCTCTGATTACTCTTTGGAATCAGACTATGCTTACCCCTTTAATTTAACTGCACTTCTACACTCTCGCTACTCTTCTGTACCCCCAGCAATCAAAAGATCAGTAACTTTTAAAGACACCATTTCCGCTTGGAAAGCAGTTAGAAAAAATTATGGCCTTTGTTTCAGAATTTCTAAGCACTTGCCGCTATGGCGGAATCCGGAATTTCCACAGGGCAGTGAAAATAAATTATTTTTTAAATGGCAGCAAGCAGGTATACATAACATATCTCACCTACTTCACCCAAACGGTCGGAGATGGTTGACGTTCCCAGAATGTATAGATAAATATGATCTACCCTTACAGCATGGCCTCCAATTTGAACAAATTAGATTATCCATTATGTCAAACTTAAAGGATGTCACCTTCGAGACCTTTCAAAACTAACTAGATATAATTTTACTATATCCAACTGGTACTCCCTCAATTTCTAGTCTTTACTCGGCTATGAAATCTAATTTATTAAAGATACACCCAGACATTTTCTTTAAATATTGGAAGCAGCAACTTGATGACATTGAAATCCCTACTAAGATCAGATTAGGCTGGAATATATTTAGAAAATACATTATAAACGAATCATGGAGAGAGACTCAGAATAAAATAATACACGGGGCCATTTACGCTTTTAATATACCGAAAAAAGATACCTTGTCAAATAGGATGATTGCATGCCCTAAATGTCATCACCCATACTCTGATCTTATGCACGGCCTATGGTCCTGCCCTGATTCAACAGTATACTGGAATCAAGTCTCAGATGTGATAAAGACTATATGGGGCCCAGGATACACTCTCTCTCCATATGTAGCCATACTACATCATTGGAATAACCCAGAAAATCCTGACCAAAAATCAAAAGGCCCCCCAAAACTACTTCATACTCTATTCTTGCTGGCAAAAAAAGTTACTTAAACATTGGCTGGATCCTATCATTCCCCCTATAGCAGAGCTAATAATCCAAATGAAACATTTTATGGGAGTAGAGCAATTAGATACCCTTTGTAACAAAGAACAGCAAGCTGGCAAATTTCTATCAAAATGGAAGCAGTTTATTATAACATGTTGTTCTCTGTCTGAAAAGAATAAAATTGTCAAACCATTTACTTCTACAGAATGGTATATTCTGGAGGATCTAAATAATAACCTAGGACTCTTACGTGTTAACTAAAGCAGGGGAGATAATCATCACAATTTATCGTTATTTAATTAATTAATTCCATTGACTGTAGATGACTGTAACTTGCTAATACTTAGTTTAGATGTCTATTTGTTAAGCCAGCTAACCGGAACTTATTCATTATTCATTGTGCATGATCTGTGTACAGGTTCCTTATTATGTGCATCCTGGCTTTGATTTATTTGTTTTATATGTCTTTCTATGATTTGTTCTGTTGAAAAAAACAAATACAAATGATGTTTGAAAAAGGTTGATGTATCTGATAGGGACGCCACTGTCACAGTTCCTCCTTTGGTGGAAGACGGCGAATATGAAATTTCTCGTATCTTGAATTCTAGATGGCATAGAAGGAGATTACAGTATCTTGTCTCCTGGAAGGGTTTTGGTCCCGAAGATAACTCCTGGGTAAGGACGGATGATGTCTCTGCTCCTAGGCTTGTTAAAGCTTTCCACAGGAGGTTTCCGGATAGGCCTGGGCCTGGAGGATCCGGAGGATCCACATAAAAGAGGGGGTACTGTTAGAACCCTCCTGTTTGTTTTTTCCATCTTGTGTTTTGCGGTCACGTGACCATGCCTTTATATTCCAGCTCCGCCCTTCTGGCTGTACTGAACTTCAGTGTTTGACTGTTTCTCTAGCCTGGTGCTTCGGTGCCCTTCTCTGTCAGTTCGCTTGGTCCTTCTGGGACCTCTTGTACCTTTTGTCAGTTTGTGTTTTTGTGTTCTGCAACAACTTCTCTGTTTAGGAGGTGTCCCATTTTTTGTCACAGTCCTTAGTTCTTTTAGGGACCCCTCCCTTAATGCTATAGACTAGCCGAGGACTAAGGCGGGTCTGTTCGCTAGGAACAGGCAGCCTGCTACATCGTAGCGATTCAGCTTAGTCTTAATGTAGGGACAGCTTTCCCCTATCTTTCCTTAGTACATGTTGCAGATCATAACACTTTATTTCTAATTGGGATATTGGTTGGTTTAATATATTTTATCTTCTGATATTTTGGGTAGCTTTATACTTTCTAAAAATTGATTGATCAGTTGGGCATTAGGTTGTGGTATTGTATTGTTTTTTTTTGTAAATTGTAGAGGGTTGAGTAATAATTTGCGAAGGTATTGGAAATCTCTTTAGGATTGTATATTTTCTCATTTTGGTCGTTATGTATATACGGTAACCTTTGTTTGGTCATTTTAGCTTTGACTTTGTTCGCTTGTATTTTACCTGCTCTGTTTCCCTGCCAATAGTATTTAGCTTTGCTTTTCCGTAGGTTATGCCCGTATTTATGTTGGAGCAATTGATATAAATCGTATCTTAATTTTTGTAATTTTTGGAGAGTTGTGTTTACGGGGCTGTTTTTATGCATTTCTTCTAGTGAGGCTTTGTTTTGGTTGATTTCCTCTATTTGGCATATTCTTTCTTTTTTGTTTTGGGATGCTATTTGAATTAGTTTTCCTCTAATATAAGCCTCATGAGCATACCATACTGTTGATGCGGACACGTTGAGTGTATTATTAATTATAAAATATTCTTTCAAGGTCTCCTGCAGTTGGGGCCTAATTTTATGTGTTGCGATTAGGTAATTATTTACTCTCCATGGGGAGTATGTCGTGTAGTTGTATCCCTCTTTAATGTGTTACGAGATGGGCATGGTCTGACCATGTGATGTTACCTATCGTGGCTTTTGGATGTCATGTAATAACCATTTATCTGTAAGAATTAGGTCGATTCTTGAGTAGCCTTTGTGTGAATGTGAATAGAACGTGTAATCACGTACGGAGGTGTGCAAAACTCTCCAAACATTGTAGAGTTCTTCTGCCAAGAGAGTCTGAGAAAGAGAACAAGCTTTTTCTTTTTTTGAGGATGTACAGATTTGTCTATGCCTGGCATGGGGTGATATTAAAATCCCTGCGCACCAGGAGGGCTCTTTTTTTTGCATCTGTTATTACCGCTAAAGTTTCCTTAACAAATGAAATCTGCTTGGAATTAGGGGCATATTTGGAGGTGATCTTGTAAGTTTTGTTATTTCTTCTGCATACTAAGATGATGTATCTGCCTTCATTGTCTACAATGCTGTTGATCAATTGGAAGGCGACGGTGTTTTTTATCACTATTACTACTCCCATTTTTTACCAATTGCGTGAGAGTGAAACACATTGGGAAGTTTCTGTTCTGCAACCTGTGTGCGTCAACACTGTTTAAGTGAGTTTCTTGAACACACAGTACGTCGGCTTTAAGAGCCCGGGCCTCTCTCCATAGGAGAGATCTTTTAACCCCTTTATGACCTGGGGCATACTAGTTCGCCCCAGGTCATCATACCCGGTTCAGCACGGGCTCCGGCGCTCAGCCTGCACTGAACCAGTGATTTATACAACTGACATGTGCTCGCAACAACCGCGGGTGGAATCGCGATCCACCCCCAGCTGTTAACCAGTTAAATGTCGCTGTCAATCTCGGCATTAGCCCCGCCCATCGGTGTTCCCATCACATGATCGCGGGTCACCGATGGGTTGGCATGACAACCCGCGGTCTGCAGCAGACCCCAGTGGTTGTCATGTCCTGATTGCTATGAGCGCCGCCGGCCAGTGGTTGATGCTCATAGCAAGTGAACAATTCTGCTGCATATAGGCGATCTGCTCATCTCCTGTATGCAGCAAAGCCGATCTAACCCAAAATAGTATCAATAAAAACGTCAGCTCGACGCGCAAAATATAAGCCATCACCTGGCCCTAGATTCCGAAAAATGGAGGGTCTCGGAAATGGCGTGTTTTTTTTCTATAAGTAAACTTTGGATTTTTTTTTCACCACTTAAATAAAAAGAACCTATACAAGTGTGGTATCTACGAACTCTTAATAGCACAGAGAATAATAATAGCAGGTCAGTTTTAGTATTCAGTGAATGTGGTAAAAAAAAAAACATTTTGTTTTGCTATTTCACCGCACTTGGAATTCTTTCCTCGTTTTCTAGTACATGATATGGTAAGAACCAGTGATGTCGTTCAAAAGTACAACTTGTCCCGCAAAAAATAAGCCCTCACATGACCATATTGAGCGAAAAATATAAAAGTTATGGCTCTGGGAAGAAGGGGAGCAAAAAATTAAAACGGAAAATTGCAAGGTCATTAAGGGGTTAAACAGACTATTTAACCCTTTCACATTGATATTGGAAATGTGAAGTACCATATACAAAATACAGACAAAATCTATATGTCACCACTAGACAGTTAGGGAAGAATGGGGAAATAACAAAATACAAATCTCAAAAGATATAAATAACTATAACAGTTCCAAGAATAGAGTCCGGTTCTAAGTGAACCTACTGGACATGCCGCGCTATCCGGTATACAAGGGGAAGTGAGAATGAAAAAATATTTTTCTCGTGCTACCGCAGAGTATTGGAAAAAATAGTTGTATGATCTGCTCAAAAAAAATAATAAAAGATCTAGGTAGAGCAACTAAATTGAGGGTACAACGGTTAGGAAAGTAAGCTTGCTGCTTGTTCAGATCCACTCCTTCCTCAACATCGGCGGTTTCTTATTCTTTATTAGAGAACTTGTCCCTTCTTCCACAGTCGCCAGCGACCACTTCTGCATCAGAGTCATTCCCTGCCGAGGAGATGTCAGGACATGTGTGACTCCTTTCTTAGTCATGATCAGCTTCCAGGGTAGCCCCACTTGTACACGATCTCGTTGTCTTGCAGGATTTTGGTCGCTGTAGAAAACTCGCACCTCCTGTTCAGGGTGGCAGCAGACAGATCAGTGAACATCATGATGCTCCTGAACCTGTCCGGAAGCTCTGGATTTCCCGCCGCGTCTTTGGTTATGGCTTCTTTAAAGTGGAAAAAGTGAAGCCGGGCAATTACATCTCTGGGTGCAGAGGTGGGGGCACTTTTGGGTTTGGGGATCCTGTGCGCCCTGTCTATTAGAAGGTCCCGCTGATCCTTCTCAAGGATTAATGCAGTAAAAAAGTCCGTTAGGAACTCCTTCAGTGCGTCTGCAGCAATACTCTCCGGTATCCCTCTAAAATGTAGATTGTTGCGTCTGAAGCAGTTCTCCATATCCGCCAACTTTAATCTCCGTGCATTAATCTCCTCATCTGCCTCATTATTAGCGTCAACCAGATTATTGTGAGCAGTAGTGAACTCCTCCTTAGTATGTGCTTTTCTATCTCCAATGTGCACAATGTCTTTCTGTAATGCAGTGAAGGTGGAGGTAATATCACTGTGTATGCCCTGTTTAAGATCCCCTAAAAGTGACTTCAGTGTGGTCTCTGTAATGGGGGCAGAGCTGTGCCATGTGTCAGGTGCATTTGATACTTGCTGTTTGGTGTCTGGAGGTCTCTGGGCTGCAGGATGGCGATCCACATGGGTCCTCTGTCAGGGGGCGATGTTCCTGTGCTTTTCTCGGACTATAACCGCTCTTTATTAGGTGAGGTCTGACCCGATAGCAGAGAATCAGACCTCATGGAGCGTTCTGCACCGCCTCTGGCTGCATGATGAGTTCTACGGCAGCCATCTTGGATTTTACAGGGTGTCGGCACAAAGACCGAGATCCTGCCCTGTGCCACATCTCTGCTTTTTGTGGTGCGCCCCATGGTCGCCCAAAGTGTACCGGAGCTTGTGCTGCACGATATTAAGGTAGTCCTCTACTTTTTTTTGCGCTGTGAGCCGCTATTCGACGGTGGAAGCTCGGAGCTGGGTCTATGTGCGGCCGCTCAGCTCCTCATCTGGACACACCCCCTAAATAACATTTCCCACATGTCTACTTTACATCAGCACAATTTTGGAACCAACATTTTTTAAAAATGGGTTAAAATGGGTTAAAAATTGACCAGCGACTTTGAGGGGCCTTTATGACAGAAAATACCCAAAAGTGACACCATTCTAAAAACTGCAACCTTCAAGGTGCTCAAAACCACATTCAAGAAGTTTATTAACCTTCCAGGTGCTTCACAGGATTTTTTGGAATGTGGAAGAAAACAATGAACATTTACCTTTCTTTTTTCACAAAAATGTTACATTAGACCCAAATTTTCTTATTTTCACTCACAAGGGTTTTCAACAGGAAAAAATGAACCACAACATTTGTTGTGCATTTTCTCCTGAAGAAGCTGATACCCCATATGTGGGGGAAAACCACTGTTTGGGCATATGGCAGGGCTCAGAAGGGAAGGAGCGCCATTTGATTTTTTGAATGTAAAATTTGCTTGAATAATTTGCGGATGCCATGTCGAGTTTGGAGAGTCACTGATGTGCCTAAACAGTGGAAACCCCCACAAGTGACCCCATTTTGGAAACTAGACCCCTCAAGGAACTTCTCTTGATGTGTGATGAGCACTCTTAAAAATAAAGAAATCACTTTTTAGGAAAATGAAAAAATCACTTTTTCCACAAAAATGATGTTTTAGCCCCAAATGTTTTTATTTTCACAAGGGTAAGAGGAGAAAATGGACTCCAAGAACTGTTGTGCAATTTCTCCTTAGTACAGCGATACCCCATATATGGGGAAAATACACTCTTTAAGCGCACGGTAGGGTTCAGAAGGGAAGGAGCACGGTGTGACTTTTTGAACGCAAAATTGGCTGTAATCGAGAGCGTATGCCATGTCATGTTTGGAGAGCCCCTGATGCACCTAAACAGTGGAAACCCCCCACAAATGACCCTATTTTAGAAACTAGACCCCTCAAGGATTTTATCAAGGGTTATAATGAACATTTTGAACCCAGAGATACGACACAGAATTTGATACCCATTAGGTCATCATATTGAATAAGTTGTCATTAGTATTGAGCGCATGTGCTTGCTACTTGAGTTTGCATCGGGTAAGCACCATGTATTGCGGGTGCACGAGTGACATGCTCGAGTCCCCGCCCCTCATGTTTCATGGTTGTTAGACACCCAAAAAAAAACCATGCGGGGATCGCTCGTGCATGGCAGGCAATCCCTTCAAGTTTTTTTGGGCTGTATAACAGCCGCAAAACATATGGGTTGGAAACTTGAGCATGTCACTTGAGCATCTGCAATTCTCGGGTGTATACCCAAGATTTTTTGGCAGCTTATTTTTTTACAGGACAAGATGACATTTTCAGTGGTACTATTTTTATTTACATTCGTCTTTTTAACCACTGCGCACCAGAGCCTGTCTTTGCCTTCGTTACCGGGCCAGTTTTTTCAATTCTGACCACTGTCACTTTATGAAGTAATTACTCTGGAACGCTTCAACGTATTCCCCTGATTATGAGATTGTTTTTTCATGACATATTGTACTTCATGATAGTGGTAAAATTTCTTCGATATAGCTTGCATTTATTTGTGAAAAAATCGGAAATTTGGCGAAAATTTTGAAAATTTTGCAATTTTCAAACTTTGAATTTTCATGCCTTTAAATCAGAGAGATGTGTCACACAAAATAGTTAATAAATAACATTTCCCACATGTCTACTTTACATTAGCACAATTTTGGAACCAACATTTATTTTTGTTAGGGAGCTATAAGGGTTAAAAGTTGACCAGCGATTTCTCATTTTTCCAACAAAATTTACAAAAACATTTTTTTAGGGACCACATCATATTTGAAGTCACTTTGAGGGGTCTTTATGACAGAAAATACCCAAAAGTGACACCATTCTAAAAACTGCACCCCTCAAGGTGCTCAAAACCACATTCAAGAACTTTATTAACCCTTCAGGTGATTCACAGGAATTTTTGGAATGTGGAAGAAAAAAATTAACATTTAACTTTTTTCACAAAAATGTTACTTTAGACCCAATTTTTTTTATTTTCACAGGGGTAACTGGAAAAAATGGACCCCAAATTTTTTTGTGCAATTTCTCTTGAGCGTGCTAATACCCCATATGTGAGGGAAAACCACTGTTTGGGCGCACTGCAGGGTTCGGAAGGGAAGGAGCGCCATTAGACTTTTTGAATGTAAAAGTCAGAATAATTAGCAGACGCCATGTTGCGTTTGGAGAGCTCCTGATGTGCCTAAACAGTGGAAACCCCCCACAAGTGACACCATTTTGGAAACTAGACCCCTTAGGGAACTTATCTAGATGTGGGGTGAGCACCTTGAACCCCAAGGTGCTTCACAGAAGTTTATAATATCGAGCTGTAAAAATAAAATTTTCACATTTTTCCCACAAAAACGTTTTTCATCCCTTAATTTTGCATTATCATAAGGGTAGTAGGAGAAATTGCACCATGAAATTTGTTGTGCAATTTCTCCTGAGTATGCCGATACCCCATATGTGGGGGAAAACAACTGCTTTGGTGTACGGCAGGGTTCGGAAGAGAAAGGAGCGCTATGTTGGCTGGGATAGGTTGCAGACACCATGTCACATTTGAAGAGTCGCTGACATGCCGAAACAGCAGAAACCCCCACAAGTGACCCCATTTTGTAAACTACACCTCTCAAGGAATTCATCTAGGGAAGTAGTGAGTATTTTTTAATTTTTAAATTTATACCATTGGGCAGTGAAAAAAGCATAATTATATTTTTACCACAAAAAAATGTTTTATCCTCAGATTTTACATTTTCACACAGGGCAAAGGGTAAAAATGGTGCCGAAATGTGTCACACAATTTCTTCTAAAAGTGGCAATACCCCATATGTGGCTGTATCGTACCGCTCAGCCATATGGCGAGATCTGGGGGGGACGGAGTGCTATTTGACAATTGGAGAACAAATTATTGTAGAATAGGCATTTGGATTTGGGAGCACAAAATTTTCAGAATTTCTTTTGGGGGGCAAGGGCCATTTTGCTTTTCCAGAGCCTTTCTGCTACCAGTAACTTGGAAGTCCCTTATATTTTTAACAGATGATGGACCTGAGTGGGGACTAGCTTTTTTTGAGGACTGAGTTGAAGCTTTTATTGGGAACATTTTACGTAACATTTATCCGGCGCTCTAGGCGCACTTACATCGGGGTTTCCATCTAAATTTCCAAGTGATGTAATTCAGATGAAACCCCTGCGGGATCCATTCACTGTAATGAGGCAGCAGAGTTACTCTGGAGTCCGTCTGGCCTCTGTTTAGTGGTGTCCTTTTTTTCAGAAGTGCACAAAACTGTGGCCAACCGCACTTTTATGCTCGCCTAAAACAAATGACACCGTGGGATCCTAGGCTAGACGGCATCCACAGTGGCCTATATCTGCCTCATTACAGGGAATCTTCCGTCAAGGGTTCCGGCTGAATCACGTATTTCAGAGATTTACACGGAAACTCTGGTGTAAGCGCTTAGCGCAAAGCGCAGGATAAATGTGAGCAGAGCCTTACTGCGATCAGTAGCCGTTGAAGAATTGGTTTTATTTATTTTTTACGCCGTTCCTCGTGCGGTATAAATGATGAGATTACTTTATTCTTCGGGTCGGTGCGATTACAGAGATACCAGATTTATATCGGGTTTTTATGACTGACAGCTGTCACACACTAAAAGACGCTTTTTTTTTTGCAAAATCTAGTTTTTGCATCACCATATTTTGAAAGCTATAATTTTTCCATATTTTGGCCGACAGAGTCATGTGATGGCTTGTTTTTTGCGGGACGAGTTGACATTTTTATTGGTACCATTTTTGGGTACGTGACATTTTTTGATCGCTTTCTATTCCGTTTTTTGGGAGGTAAAATTAACAAAAAACAACAATTCAGGAATTGTTTTTTGAGGTTTTTTTTTATGCCGTTCTGCGTGTGGTAAAAGTGATCAGGCAGCGTTATTCTTCGGGTCAGTACGTTTCCAGCGATACTACACTTACTGTATTTTTTTTTATGTTTTGGAGCTTTTACACAATAAAACTATTTTATAGAAAAAAATATTTTTTTTGCATTGCTTTATTCTGAGCGCTATAACTTTTTTATTTTTCGGCTGATGGAGCTGTATGGCGGCTTTTTTTTTGCGGAACAAGATGACGTTTTCAGCGGTACCATTTTTATTTCTATTTTGCTTTTTGATCGCATTTTTTTCCACTTTTTGTTTGGCAACATGATGAAAAAGCATTTTTTTTGCTCCGTTTTTTATTTATTTTTATTACGGTGTGCACAGAAGGAGTTAATTAGTGTGACAGTTTTATAGCTTGGGTTGTTTCGGACGCGGCGATACCAAATATGTGTACTTTTTTTGGTTTTGTAAAAATATACGGATTTATTGGTTTAATATTTTATTTATTTATTTTTATTTATTTTGAAATTTTTTTTTTAACAATTTAAAAACATTTTTTTTTACTTTTTTTTACATTTTTACTTAGTCCCTGTATGGGACATTAATTTTTATTTTTCTGATCACTGATCTCATGTAATGTAATAGACATGTATTACATTATATGAGATCTTCCCTGACTGTTTCACAGTCAGAGTCTCCTGCCTGGCTTCAGCTGCAGGCTGAGCTAGGCAGGACACCATATATGGCAGATCTGGAGGCAGTCATGTGACTTCCAGCTGCCATAGCAACCCTAGGTCCTGGAAGGTATCAGGGATCGTCGGAGAGGTTAGTAAGACGACCCCCTCTCCTCTGTCCATCTTCTGTATGCCGCGATCACTATAGATAGCGGCATATAGAACACAGCAAAGGGTTAACATCACTGGGACCTGATCCAATCAGGTCCCGATGATGTCCCCTGTCAGAGCTAACGCTCTGCACCGGAATCGTAGCGCTTGCAGGACCCTGGGGGTCCTGAGCTCTACGAGACCACCCACCGTTTTTAAACGTCGGCGCTGCACAGAGCCCAGCAAGCGCCGACGTTTATCTACAGTGGGCGGTCGGGAACCGGTTAATCACTTTTTTTTGTTTGGCGGTATGACGATAAAGCATAGTTTTTTGATTAGTTTTTTATTTCCTTTTTTTACTGTGTTCACTAAAGGGGTTAAATAGAGGGATAGTTTTATAGGACATGTCTTTCGGGGCGCCGCAATGCCAAATATGTGTACTTCTAACATTTGTTTTTTTTCATAATAATATTTATTTATGGGTACAGAATATTTTTTATTTTTTTTGGATTTTTTCATTTTTTTTTATATTTTTACTATTTTTTTTTTCACTTTCTGATACTGTTTTTCACTTTTACACTTTGTCCCACTATGGGACTTTCATTTTTTGCAGGCTGATCGCTTTTAAAGCATAGGGATGCAGTAGCATCCTTGTGCTATGCAGGCTGTCAGTCCTGCACTGGCACAAGTTAGATAAATCGTGCATTGCACACGCTCTATCTATCTTCCTGATGCCTGGTGACCCAGATGTTGTCATGGTATTCAAGGTTAGAGGGGTGCTCTTAACTCTGCTTGCCCCGGAAATGCACAGCCTCTGTGCAGGCGCGATCACATTGTGCGTAATCGTAGGTACCTGGTCCATAAGTACCAGGGCGCAGGGACGTACTATTACTGACAATGTCAGAAAGGGGTTAAAGTGCATTTACTCCTCGCAAACGCACCCAAAAACACATGTATGTCATAAATAATTTTAAAAAATGACGCAGGGTCCCCCCTACTTTTGATAACCAGCCTAGGTAAAGGAGACAGGGCTTACATTATCAAGCTGGGAAGATCCATGGATATTGGCCCTTTCCCAGCCCAAAAATTAAAGCTCTCAGCTGCACCAGAATTGACGCATCCATGAGATGCGCCAATTTGGGCACTTTGCCGACTCTTCCCGATTGCCCTGGTGCGGTGGCAATTGGGGTAATAGTTTATGGGGTGGATGTCAGCTTTGTAATGTCAGTGAGCAACAAGCCTAAGTGTTATTAATGGAGAGTTGTCTATCAGACACCCCCATTACTAATCCAGTAGTCATAAAAAAAAACACAGGAAAAAATCGTTTATTTTAAAAAACACTCCCACACACCTTGCTCACCAATTTATTAAAAAGCAAAAACATCAACATGAAGATCTGACGTAATCCAGCCAATTAGAAGTTGTCCAAAAATGGAAACCTGAAAGACATAAAAAGAGATTTAACTAAATGAAAGCAAGAAACATTCCCTCATTCACCAATTTATTATTAATAATAATTCCTGCTGCTGTGATGTAAACCATTGGGGATCCCACGACGTCTCGCGATTCTGTACAGCAACCTTTGGTGCGTCATTCTGAGAACGACAATTCAAAGATCACTCCTGGTCATGTCTCACGAGCGATGACATCAGTAACTGAGTAACGTCATCGTTCGTGAGGGACCTATGAAGGGACCTATTAGCACATTCCAATAAAATGAATGAAAATTATTGCGTGAACTGTTGTTGTTAAACTTTTTATTGGTACTGTACATGAGCATCCCTTTATAGGGAACCCCTTCGGTGCTGTTACTTTTTCTTCACTTTGTAACTTATTACGCAAGGGACTATCCTCTTTTTTTCATATATTAAAGTTCTAGATGTAAAATTTCCTTAGTTCATGTCTGTGCATGTGAATGGTTAAAGTGGATCTGTCACCAAATTTGACAATCCTTCCTGCACTGCTACTGGTGGCATCTCACACGGCTAAATGCATATGGATATATTGTCCTCTATTTGCTTCTTCTTGAACATTGGTTTGTGGTTGTTCTCCCTATGATCAGAATGCACCTTGGTGTTTCTAGGTTCTCCACTGATGTAATATATTTTTTTTGTTCCTTAAAGGGAACCTGTGACGTGAAAAAAAGCTATTTATCTGCAGATATGGGGTTAATCTGCAGAGTAATGGCGTCCTGAACCTGCACTGCACTTAGACCCCGCTCTCAGGAGGAAATTAACTTTATTCCTCCCGGTAGTGTTCTGGGTTCAGTCACTGGGATGGTGCCGGTGTGGTTCAGTCACCGCTCTGTGTATAGAGAGGGCAGCTGTAACCGCATCCCCGTCACTGAGTAATGCTGAGCTGCTTTCAGTCAGTGCCAGTGATGTGGTTACCGCCACCGCTCACTATACACAGAGTGGTGACTGAACCTACACCTGTGCCACTCCTGAAATGGAAACCCAATGGATGCCGGGAGAAATAAAGTTCATTTCCTCCCAACAGCAGGGGATTAAGTGTCGGCGCCGGGCGGGTTCAGAATAGTATTAACCTAGAGATTATCCCCATATGTGCAGGCTAATTTCATTTTTTCACATGACAAATTCCCTTCAAGGAAAGAAGCTTTTTTTATTGTAGTTATTATTTCTTACAAGCATGTAGTAATGTGTTTTTTTTTTTTTTTTTAATCTGCAGTGCAAGCGGACCTTCAGACCGCACCTATTATAGAGGTAAGACATTTTACGAAAATTCAGATGGTATAATGAAATATGTGACTTTATATTTTATTCCAAAATTTTTATAGGTTTTATTAAAGGTACAGTGGGTACGGAAAGTATTCAGACCCCTTTAAATTTTTCACTCTTTGTTTCATTGTAGCCATTTGGTAAATTCTAAAAAGTTCATTTTTTTTCTCATTAAAGTACACTCTGCACCCCATCTTGACTGAACATAAACAGAAATGCAGAAATTTTTGCAAATTTATTAAAAAAGAAAAACTGAAATATCACATGGTCATAAGTATTCAGACCCTTTGCTCAGTATTGAGTAGAAAGACCCTTTTGAGCTGGTACAGCCATGAGTCTTCTTGGGAATGATGCAACAAGTTTTTCACACCTGGATTTGGGGATCCTCTGCCATTCTTCCTTGCAGATCCTCTCCAGTTCCGTCAGGTTGGATGGTGAACGTTGGTGGACAGCCATTTTCAGGTCTCTCCAGAGATGCTCAATTGGGTTTAGGTCAGGGCTCTGGCTCGGCCACTCAAGAATGGTCACAGATTTGTTATGAAGCCTCTCCTTTGTTATTTTAGCTGTGTGCTTAGGGCCATTGTGTTGTTGGAAGGTGATCCTTCAGCCAAGTCTTGGGTCCAGAGCATTCTGGAAGAGGTTTTCATCCACAATATCTCTGTACTTGGCCGCATTCATGTTTCCTTCAATTGCAACCAATTATCCTGTCCCTGCAGCTGAAAAACACCCCCATAGCATGATGCTGCCACCACCATGTTTCACAGTTGGGATTGTATTGGGCAGGTGATGAGTAGTGCCTGGTTTTCTGCACACATACCGCTTAGAATTACCACCAAAAAGTTCTATCTTTGTCTCATCAGACCAGAGAATCTTATTTCTCATAGTCTAGGAGTCCTTCTTGTGTTTTTGAGCAAACTTTATGCGGGCTTTAATATGTCTTGCACTGAGCAGAGGTTTCCGTCGGGCCATTCTGCCATAAAGGCGTGACTGGTGGAGGGCTGCAATGATAGTTGACTTTGTGGAACTTTCTCCCATCTCCCTACTGCATCTCTGAAGCTCAGCCACAGTGATCTTGGGGTTCCTCTTTATCTCTCTCACCAAGGCTCTTCTCCCACGATTGCTCAGTTTGGCTGGATGGCCAGTTCTAGGAAGACTTCTGGTGGTCCCAAACTTCTTCCATTTAAGGATTATGGAGGCCACTGTGCTCTTAGGAACCTTGAGTAATGCAGACATTCTTTTGTAATCTTGGCCAGATCTATGCTTTGCCTCAATTCTGTCTCTGAGCTCCTTGGGCAGTTTCTTTGAGCTCATGATTCTCATTTGGTCTGACATGTACTTTGAGCTGTAAGATCTTGTGTGTACCTTTCCAAATCAAGTCCTATCAGTTTAATTAAACACAGCTGGAATCCAATGAAGGAGTAGAACCATCTCAAGGAGGATCACAAGGAAATGGACAGCATGTGACTTAAATAGGAGTGTCTGAGCAAAGGGTCTGAACACTTATGACCATGTGATATTTCAGTTTTTTTTTTTTTTAGTAAATTTGCAAAAATTGGAGTTGGGGAACACTTTTTTAGTGTGTGACAGCAGCCAACCCTAAAAATCCGATATACAGTGGCTTGCAAAAGTATTCACCCCCTTCACAGTTTTTGTGTTTTTCTACCTTGCAACCTGGAATTTAATTGTTTTTTAAAGGCTTTGCATGAGATCATGTAAAGAACATGCCTACAGCTCTGAACATTTGGTTTTATTTTTGTTGTGAAGCAAACAACAAATAGGACAAAATACCTGAAAACTTCAATGCGCATAACTATTCACCCGTCTAAAGTCAGTACTTAGTAGAAGCTCCTTTTGCAGCAATTACAGCTGAAGGTCATTTTGGGTAAGTCTCTATGAGCTTTCTACCTCTTGCCACTGGGATTTTTGGCCATTCTTCAAGGCCAAACTGCTCCATCTCCTTCAAGTTAGATGATTTCCTCTGGTGAACAGCAATCTTCAAGTCTGACTACAGATTCTCAATTGGATTACAGTCTGGGCTTTATCACTACAAAACATTTAGGCTATGTGCCCACGATGCAGAAATGCTCCGGATTTTTCCCGAGAGTTTCTGCATCTCCCTGGCAGAAAAAACGCATGCGGATTGTACATGCGTTTTTCCTGCCAGGGATATGCGGATGTGAAGCGTTCTTCACATGCATTTCTGCATGCGGATTGACAAGCGCTTTTAAAGCGATTTTAGCATCACTTGGAAAGTGCTTGACAACTTGGTTACACTATATAAATCCATGTGTGTTACAGTTATATGAAAAAGTTTGGGCACCCCTATTAATCTTAAGCTTAATGTTTTTTAAAAATTGGTGTTTTTGAAACAGCTATTTCAGTTTGATATATGTAATAACTGTTGGACACAGTAATGTTTCTGCCTTGAAATGAGGTTTATTGTACTAACAGAAAATGTGCAATCTGCATTCAAACAAAATTTGACAGGTGCATAAGTATGGGCACCCTTATCATTTTCTTGTTTTAAACACTCCTACCTACTTTTTACTGACTTACTAAAGCACTTTTTTTGGTTTTGTAACCTCATTGAGCTTTGAACTTCATAGCCAGGTGTATGCAATCATGAGAAAAGCTACTTAAAGTGGCCACTTGCAAGTTGTTCTCCTGTTTGAATCTCCTCTGAAGAGTGGCATCATGGGCTCCTCAAAACAACTGTCAAATGATCTGAAAACAAAGATTATTCAACATAGTTATTCAGGGGAAGGATACAAAAAGCTGTCTCAGAGATTTAACCTGTCAGTTTCCACTGTGAGGAACATAGTAAGGAAATGGAAGAACACAGGGACAGTTCTTGTTAAGGCCAGAAGTGGCAGGCCAAGAAAAACATCAGAAAAGCAGAGGAGAAGAATGGTGATATCAGTCAAGGACAATCCTCAGACCACCTCCAGAGAGCTGCAGCATCAAATTGCTGCAGATGGTGTCACTGTGCATCGGTCAACTATACAACGCACTTTGCACAAGGAGAAGCTGTATGGGAGAGTGATGCGAAAGAAGCCGTTTCTACAAGCACGCCACAAACAGAGTCGGCTGAGGTATGCAAAAGCACATTTGGAGAAGCCAATTTCTTTTTGGAAGAAGGTCCTGTGGACTGATGAAACCAAGATTGAGTTGTTTGGTCATACAAAAAGGCGTTATGCATGGCGGCAAAAAACCACAGCATTCCAAGAAAAATACTTGCTACCCACAGTAAAATTTGGTGGAGGTTCCATCATGCTTTGGGGCTGTGTGGCCAATGCCGGCACCGGGAATCTTGTTAAAGTTGAGGGACGCATGGATTCCACTCAGTATCAGCAGATTCTTGACAATAATGTTCAAGAATCAGTGATAAAGTTGAAGTTACGCAGGGGATGGATCTTTCAGCAAGACAATGATCCAAAACACCGCTCCAAATCTACTCAGGCATTCATGCAGAGGAACAATTACAATGTTCTGGAATGGCCATCCCAGTCCCCAGACCTGAATATCATTGAACATCTGTGGGATCATTTGAAGAAGGCTGTCGATGCTCGGCGACCATCAAACTTAACTGAACTGGAATTGTTTTGTAAAGAGGAATGGTCAAAAATACCTTCATCCAGGATCCAGGAACTCATTAAAAGCTACAGGAAGCGACTAGAGGCTGTTATTTTTGCAAAAAGAGGATCTACTAAATATTAATGTCACTTTTCTGGTGAGGTGCCCATACTTATGCACCTGTCAAATTTTGTTTGAATGCAGATTGCACATTTTCTGTTAGTACAATAAACCTCATTTCAAGGCAGAAACATTACTGTGTCCAACAGTTATTACATATATCAAACTGAAATAGCTCTTGCAAAAACACCAATTTTTAAAAAACATTAAGCTTAAGATTAATAGGGGTGCCCAAACTTTTTCATATAACTGTATATAGTGTGACCTTAAAGAATGTTTAAAAATAAAAAAATTAATCTATACTTACCTTCCGATGGCCCCCGAAGTCTTGCTTCGCTCCGTTCTCCCTTGCCGGCAGCTCGCGGTACGCTGCACTGAAGGACCTGCCATCACATGACTATGACGTCAGCGCAGGTTCTTCAGTCCATCGCGAACTGCCGGCATGGGAGGATGAGCGCAGCGGGGGCCGTCAGAAGGTAAATATAATATTTATTTTTTATTTTAGTCTTTTTTTTTACAGGTTCTATGGTACCCTGGTCCGGAGGAGAGTCTCCTGTCCTCCACACCCGGGTACCATCCGCACATTGAAACGCTTGGATTCCGCATGTACAGATGCAGTGATGCGTAATCCGTGCGTTTCAATGCAAGTCAACGGCGGCAAAAAAAATAATTGGTAGTGCTGCGTTTTTTTCCGCAATGATAACCCGCAGCGGAAATTTCCACAGCATGTGCACAGCACATGCGAATTATCATTGGGGACCATGGCTGGCCTTCTACCATGCGTTTCTGCAGCGTTTTTGCCGCTGCGGAAACGCTTAAAAAAAACGCATCGTGGGCACACAGCCTTACACTTTTTCCCTTAAATCACTCGAGTGTTGCTTTAGCAGTATGCTTTGGATCATTGTCTTTTTGGAAGGTGAACCACTGTCCCAGTCTCAAATCACTGACAGACTGAAACAGGTTTTGCTCAGAAATATCCATGTATTTCCCAGGATCCATCTTTTCCTGGACTTGAACAATTTCCCCTATCCCTGCTGCCGAAAAACATCCCCATAGTATGATGCTAACACCACCATGTTTCACTGTGGGGATAGTGTTCTTGGGGTGATGAGTTGTGTTGGTTTGGCACCAGACATAGCGTTTACTTTGGTGGCAAGAAAGTTCAATTTTGGCCTCATCTGACCACATCGCCTTCCTCCACACATTTGAGGAGACTCCCACATGTCTTTTGGGAAACTCAAAATACCTTACAATTTTTGTAAGTAAAGGCTTTTTTCTTGTTCAATTATGTTTATTGGTATTTTAAAACATTTTAAAGGGAGAAATGCACACACAATATAAGCCTAAAGGTTGGCGGAGAGTAGGGGAGGTAGGAAAGCTAGGGGGAAGGAAGGGGAAGTAAAAGGTAATTCCTTTTGAAAATATGGAAAAGAGAGGCAAGTGTACAAAAAGCTGTCTTTGAATTTTACATGTAACTTATACTTGTTAAAATTATAGCTTATTCCTTATGAATTAATTGCTGAAAAAAGAAAGACAGAAAAATTAGTAAGACACATATAGTACATTAAAAGTAGCTTAATGATATATGTGGACACTTGCCGGGGATCAAGATGTTCTCCATCGACCTGGGGGGAAGGAGTTTGATTTAAGTTTCCATTCAGTCAGAGTGAAGTATGAATAGAAGTTCGCTGACCTAATGCAAATATTGAAGATTGTTTCAATTGGAAGATGAAAAAAAAAGGATTATGATCTTTTTATAATCTGGTTCTTGAAGATAGATTGTAATTCTATGGTAATAGTCCAAGATGGAAAATTGTATTACAATCCAGATGAAATCCAAGGCATAGACCCAAATTGACCCATATTGTAATCGAATTTAGTATGAATTGTAATTCAAGTGTTTATAATGTTATAATCTTGGTTAAAATCCGTAGATATTAGCTGATATTTATTCACCTAGTCCAAGAAATTCTAAGCAACACTAGACACTGTGAAAATATTACTATACACTTAATCCTATGTGGTTATTTGTTTCAAACCCATCAGGATAACAGAGACTCTAAATTCAATTAAAAATCAATATTTTTTATTCATTATCCATATAAAAAAACAGAAAAACAATTTTCTTTTTAAAAAAATGACAGGGGACATCCAGAAAAGAGAGATGCAATATATAGCTTGGTCATATCACATTCATCATGATTGTATAGCAGAAAACTAAGCCACCTTATTCACTTGATGCATATTTGAACCGGTATTATAGACCGATGTAAACAGATTTGACAAAGTGAAAATTATGCAATACTCAGTCAAATATAATAAATTAAATTAAATGGTAGGGAGTCAGACATTTACATCTATGATCATAAAGTGCTAAGTGCTTGTATTTAGAAAAAATTGTCTGCATTATTTCATTGCATTAGTTGGACCGTAAACAACTGCTTACAACTATGCAAAGTGCCATGGAGTAGTCAATATACCTATTAAAAATTGGTAAGAAAGTAAGAAAAGATCAAAGATATCTAATGATAGGCCAGGCGTCCGGGGGAGCCGTCCATAGGAAGTTATCCCATCAATTATGTGCCAGCTGTAAGGTGCTTTGATGGCTCATCGCACATGTGTATACTACACCTGTTTGCAAAAGGGACTTCCGGGTGGTGCGCAGTGGAACGCATGTGTGGAACGCACGCGGTCCACATGTAGCGCATCCCTGGAAGTCAGTAGGTGATGTCACATGCGCGTGTTCACAGCTCCCATGGGCCGCACGCCACTATACAGGAACCGGACCCGTGGAGTAAAGCCTAGCTGTGCAGAGCAGTGGAACGCATGTGTGGAACGCATGCGGACCACATGGAGCGCAACCTCAAAATGGTCCATCCCCACTTCCTAAACCATGAACCTGTAGGACATGGCATACATATCAAGGAATGACAAGGGAAAATGGGAGGGGAATGGGGAAGGAAGGAGGGAAGAAGAAAAGAATAAACCAAATGTAAAGACAGAAAATAGATGCTGTAGGAGCATCGATTACCATCCATTACCATAGACATCTTAACACTTATTTACATATATTTGTATGCATGGACTATAATTGTAGATGGCGCTGTGTCCCTTTAACAAGTGAACCTGAAACATATTGAATATTTTTGAAATTCGTGGCATTGTCCACGGAAATTTATGGCAATGGACAAATTAAGTAAGAAATATTTGGATTGGAATTATCCATCAATGATGAATATGGACTATAAAATTGAATGGTGCTGTCTTTTTAACAAGTGATATATATCCAACATGTCATTATTTGATCTCAGGAGTGAGTTGCGGGGTCCCCATTTGGGAAGAACATGTTTTTTGTATATGACGGTTGACACTGATAGAAGGGTAGGCTTCTCCCCTTATTCTCCGTGATTGCGTGGCATAAAATCCTAGCATAATTAAATGTTTCTAATTGTTACACTTAGCCTCTCTTTGACTATAGACATATTAGCACTTATTTACATATATTTGTTTTATTAATTTTCACTTATTCTTTGCTTTTTCACTATACATACATTATTTTCGTTATTTCTACACTTTACATTCAACAAATACATATTTTCATTCATATATGATTTTTCTTTTTAGTTTACACTTTTACTTTCGTTTTCACCCCCCCCACCCCCCACACACACACACACACACACACACTTTCACATTTCACTTTATGGTAATCGATGCTCCTACAGCATCTATTTTCTGTCTTTACATTTGGTTTATTCTTTTCTTTTCTTCTTCCCTCCTTCCTTCCCCATTCCCCTCCCATTCTCCCTTGTCATTCCTTGATATGTATGCCATGTCCTCCAGGTTCATGGTTTAGGAAGTGGGGATGGACCTTTTTGAGGTTGCGCTCCATATGGTCCGCATGCGTTCCACACATGTGTTCCATTGCGCACCGCCCGGAAGTCCCTTTTGCAAACACGTGTAGTATACACATGTGCGATGAGCTATCAAAGCACCTTACAGCTGGCACGTGATTGATGAGATAACTTCCTATGG
This sequence comes from Phyllobates terribilis, assembly GCF_046119375.1. NCBI lineage: Eukaryota > Metazoa > Chordata > Amphibia > Anura > Dendrobatidae > Phyllobates > Phyllobates terribilis. The sequence goes on along the minus strand of NW_027363764.1, from coordinate 88,742 downwards.
ACGGCCCCCCGTACGCATGGCCTATCTTTAGATATCTTTCATCTTTTCTTACTTTCTTTTTTATACATCAGCTATAAATCTTCTTTTAGCCTTCTTTTCCTCAATAAAACAGATCCTATCCCAATACATTTGTAAGTATAAAAAATCTAGACTTCCTCATAAAATCCTAACCCTACCTAATCATAAAGGGGGTATTGGCATTCCTAGTGTCCTAAACTATTATTAAGCAATCCACTTAAATAGATGGCTCAAATTAGCCAGTGCATCCAAGAGAGGGGAAGCCTCAGACATTGATCTTCTACTCCTGGGTAATAATCCACACAAATACATATGGGCAAATATTGTCCGCACTTCCGAGGCCATAAGTGATATTACTATTACCACTTCCCTTAAGATTAAACGCGACTTAGATAAAGATCTAAAAAAGAGCATACTTCCCTCAGCTCAGGCCCCTATTTCTACCATTCCGTACTTTCTAGACCCAAATTATTCAGATCCCTATAATCTTTGGTTGGATTTGCCGAACTGTTCAATCAAAGAGTTCCTGACCAATAAAATCCCATTGCTGGATTCATGGCCGGTTAATTCCTCCGCAAGCCCCATTAATTTCTTACAACATAAACATGTCACCCACATTCTTTCGATGTTTAAATCTAAATTCCCTGGTGCGGGAGGAGGTTCATGGGTGGACATGCTATGTAAACTCTCGTTCCCTTTTCCTAAAGGAATATCGAAGATATATAACCATATGATCCTGCCTCAGTCCTTCCAAAAACCTTCCTTTATATACTCTTGGGAAAAGGAACTTAACATCTCTTTGGCGGATGAAGAAGTCGAATCCATTCTTACTAATTCTCACGGATTCTCCAGGTGCATTTCTTTGCAAGAGAATTCATACAAAATATTAATACCGTGGTATAGAACGCCAGAACTATTATGCCATTATGGATCGTCTGACTCTAACCTTTGCTGGAGATGTAAAGCAGGGGTGGGAAACATGTCCCATATATTTTGGTACTGCCCTAATATTAGACCTTTTTGGGTTAAAATAGGGGACACATTGAAAGACCTAGGTATGATAAGGGGTCCCTTGTCTCCGAAAGAAGTCTTACTATCCTTTCCGTCTCAAAATTTTAAACCTACAAGACATGATCTGCTCCCTCTACTGTTTGGGGCGGCGAAATACCTGATCCCTCTGCACTGATTGCAGGTTACACCCCCCATTTACGTTGAGTGGTTGAATAAGGTTGACATGATTAGGCGGTTGGAGGAGCTCACTAGTTGGGAGACTTCCCAGCACTCCTATTTTCGTGAGGTTTGCTTTCCCTGGAAACCTACCTGGCCCGTTTAGCGGTTTTGTGGGTTAAAAATAACAACTACTTATTCTGTCATATCTTGAGCACCTCCTTCTCCTTCCCATTACTGTTTATCTCCTACCTCATTCAGGTTGTTTATTAATCTTGCCAACGCGCCGCAACACACATAACTTTGTTTTGGTATGTGATGTCTCTCATACATTATGCTCCCTTGTATTAATTCTTTTCTGATACTTTATTCAGATATTATTCATTTTCCTAGCTTAGGTCTCTTGTTGTCTAGGTATACTAGCGTTAGTTTTGTATTTGTCTTGTTATATATTGTTTCACGTGCCTTGATTTGTTCCATTGAGATACTATTGTCTTTTTATTGATATTGTTATGATATCTCAATTTCCTAGTCTATAATTCCATATGTTGCACTGATGTCATTTGTTTCTGTTCTATTTACTTAAATATAGAATGTTTAACCCCTTAAGCCCCGCGGGTGGTTTGCACGTTAATGACCGGGCCAATTTTTACAATTCTGACCACTGTCACTTTATGAGGTAATTACTCTGGAACGCTTCAACGGATCCCCCTGATTCTGAGTTTGTTTTTTCGTGACATATTGTACTTCATGATTGTGGAAAAACTTCTTCGATATCACTTGCGTTTATTTGTGAAAAAAACGGAAATTTGGTGAAAATTTTGAAAATTTTGCAATTTTCAAAATTTGAATTTTTAAGCCCTGAAATCAGAGCGATATGTCACACAAAAGAGTTAATAAATAACATTTCCCACATGTCTACTTTACATCAGCACAATTTTGGAACCAAAATTTTTTTTTGTTAGGGAGCTATAAAGGTTAAAAGTTGACCAGCGATTTCTCATTTTTCCAACAAAATTTACAAAACCATTTTTTTAGGGACCACATCACATTTGAAGTCACTTTGAGAGGTCTTTATGACAGAAAATACCCAAAAGTGACACCATTCTAAAAACTGCACCCCTCAAGGTGCTCAAAACCACATTCAAGAACTTTATTAACCCTTCAGGTGCTTCACAGGAATTTTTTGAATGTGGAAGAAAAAAATGAACATTTAACTTTTTTCACAAAAATGTTACTTTAGACCCAATTTTTTTTATTTTCACAGGGGTAACAAGAAAAATGGACCCCAAAATTTGTTGTGCAATTTCCCCTGGGCACTCAGATATCCAATATTTGGGGAAAAAACACTGTTTGGGCGCACGGCAGGGCTCGGAAGGGAAGGAGCGCCATTTGACTTTTTTGATTGTAAAATTTGCTTGAATAATTAGCGGACGCCATGTTGTGTTTGGAGAGCCCATGTGTGCCCAAACTTTGGAGCTCCCCCACAAGTGACCCCATTTTGGAAACTAGACCCCCCAAGGCACCTATCTAGATTCATAGTGAGCACTTGGAACCCCAGGTGCTTCACAAATTGATTCATAAAAATGAAAAAGTGTTTTTTTTTTCACTTTTTCATTTTTACGAATCAATTTGTGAAGCACCTGGGGGTTCCAAGTGCTCACTATGCATCTAGATAGGTGCCTTGGGGGGTCTAGTTTCCAAAATGGGGTCACTTGTGGGGGAGCTCCAATGTTTGGGCACACAGGGGCTCTCCAAACGCAACATGGCGTCCGCTAACAATTTGAGCCGATTTTCCATTCAATTTGTTAGCAGACACCATGTCGCGTTTGGAGAGCCCGTGATGTGCCTAAACAGTGGAGCTCCCCCACAAGTGTCCCCATTTTGGAAACTGTACCCCTCAAGGATTTTATTAAGGTGTATAGTGAACATTTTGAACCCAGAGGTACGGCACAGAATTTGTTTACATTAGGTCATCATATTGAATAAGTTGTCATTATTCTTGAGCACAAGTGCTCGCTACTTGAGTTTGCATCGGGTACTCAGGTATGCACCATGTACAGCTTGTGCTTGAGTGACATGCTCGAGTCCCTGCTCCGCATGTTTCACGGTTATTAGACACCCAAAAAAAAACATGCGGGGATCGCTCGTGCATGGCAGGCAATCCCCATAAAGTTTTTTGGCCGCGAAGCATATGGGGCAGAGACTCGAGCATGTCACTCAAATACCCACGATACTCAATGCATACCAGAGCACCCGATGCAAACTCAAGTAGCGAGCACTTGCTCTCAACACTAGTCGCCATATCGTCATCTTTTTTTCTTACTTTTGAAAAAAATCCCAACCCCAGCCCTAACCCTAGCACAACCCTAGCCCCAGCACAACCCTAGCCCTAGCACAACCCTAGCCCTAGCACAACCCTAGCCCCAGCACAACCCTAGCCCCAGCACAACCCTAGCCCCAGCACAACCCTAGCCCCAGCACAACCCTAGCCCCAGCACAACCCTAGCCCCAAACCCAGCCCTAACCCTAGCCCAATCCTAACCCAAGAGTTTATTTTTGACGCCGTTCCTTGTGCGGTATAAGTGATTAGACGACTTTATTCTTCGGGTCGGTGTGATTACAGCAATGCCAGAATCATATGGGGTTTTTATGACTGACAGCTGTTACACACTAAAAGATGCATTTTTTGTAAAATCTAGTTTTTGCATCGCCATATTTTGAGAGCTATAATTTTTCCAGATTTTGGCAGACAGTCATGTGACGGCTCGTTTTTTGCGGGATGACTTGACGTTGTTATTCGTGCCATTTTCAGGCACGTGACATTTTTTGATCGCTTTCTATTCCGATTTTTGGGAGGCAGAATAAACAAAAACCAACAATTCAGGAATTGTTTTTTTTTTTTTTTTTTTTTATTCTGTTCCGCGTGTGGTAAAATTGATGAGGTAGCTTTATTCTTCGGATCAGTACGTTTACAGCGGTACCACATTTGTATCATTTTTCTATGTTTTGGCGCTTATACACAATAAAAGCTATTTTATCGAAAAAAATATTTTTTAGCATCGCTTTATTCTGAGAGCTATAACTTTTTTATTTTTCGGCTGATGGAGCTGTATGGTGGCTTGTTTTTTGCGGGACGAGATGACGTTTTCAGCAGTATCATTTTTATTTATATGCGTCTTTTTGATCGCGTGTTATTCCACTTTTTGTTTGGCGGTATGGTGATAAAGCATTGTTTTTTGCTTCTTTTTTTTTTTTTTTTTTTTACCGTGTTCACTGAAGGGGTTAACTAGTGGGACAGTTTTATAGGTCAGGTTGTTCCGGACGCGGCGATACCAAATATGTGTACTTTTATTGTTTTTTTTTTATTTTTTTTATAATATTTATTGATGGGTACATTATATTTTTATTTTTGGTGTATTATTTTTTTTATTTTTTTTATAATATTTTTGCACATTTTTTTTTTTTTTTTCCACTTTAAGACAGTTTATACTTTTTATTACTTTGTCCCACTCTGGGACTTTCACTTTTTTTTTCTGATCGCCTGCATGGCACAGGAATGGAGCACCATCCCTATGCCATGAAGGCTGTCAGAAGTGCACAGTGTGAAGATTGCTTGGAGATGCACTGCGCATGTCCAAGCAATCTTCCTGCTCTCTGGTGACCCGGATGTTGTCATGACGACATCGGGTCGTCATGGCAACACCCGGGAAGCCTTTGCAGACTGCGCTGGAAGCCGGAAGAGGAGGTGAGTATCGCCGATCACCTCCCCTTGCCCCCGCAATGCCGCGATCGATTTCGATCGACTTCGATCGCAGCATAGCGGGGGTTAATGTGCTGGGAGAGGTGCAGGACTGCTCCCTGCACATAGTACCGGGTGTCAGCTGTGACAATCAGCTGACACCCGGCGGCGATCGCGCCCGCACAGCCTGTGTGCGCGCGCGATCGCGATGACGTACTAATACGGGTCTGGGTCTTAAGTCCCAGGGCACAGACGCATATTAGTACGTCAGATGTTATTAAGGGGTTAAAAAAAATGTTTTAAATGGAACCTTTATGGCGTCACTTAAAATTCCCTCATGGAACATTAGTGGATTAGGGAATGCCAAGAAAGGGAATATTGTATTCTCCCAGATACGTAAATCTCAAGCGCAAATAATATGCCTTCAGGAAACCCATTTAACCCCGGACACTGTGTCCAGAATAAACAAACCCTGGATACAGTGGGACAAACACGCTACACATACTTCTTATTCTAGAGGTGTAGTTACCATTGTGCATAAGTCAGTGGGATAGTCAGTTCAAACTGTCAAAAGAGACTCAACATATACAACCCACCACCAGCCAAAATGGATGTACTCCAACAGGCAGTGATTTTTGTATCACAGTACCCAGATGCTAAAATGTTATGTATGGGAGACTTCAATATGATTCTTAATACACACTTGGATAAAATGAGCCCTGCCAACACTAGGTCTGATAGTCAAGACACCGCTACTTTACATACTTTCATAACGGAGGTGGGTTGGATTGATTTGTAGAGGCAGTAGCACCCACTCAAGAGAGAATTTTCCTGCTACACACCTGCTGTTCGATGTTTATCTAGAATGGATCATATATTTGGAAACAGTACTGCATTTTCGGATTTAAGTAAAATTGAATATTCCCCTAGAACGGTGTCGGACCATGCTCCACTGATAGCATCTTTTCATTTGGGGGGTCCTAACAGACCCAAGAGGTTTTGCATACATCCGTTTTGGTTGTCTCTTATTTGAGAACATGATAGGATACCAGATCAAGGGGAAGTATTTATAGCAGGTCATGGGGACTTCCCTGACAGATTGATAGTATGGGACACACTTAAAGCATATATTAGGGGATGCGTTAAATCAACGATTTCATACATTAAAAGGGAATCGTCTATTGGGGAGCAGAGGCTTGGCGATGAGTGCAAATTATTAGAAGCTAAATATATTAACAATTCCTCAGATAATTCCTTACATAACTGGCTTGGGAAAGGGAGGGAGTACCTGACCCATCTGCAGGAAAAAGCGCAGAGAAAACTTTTCTTTTCAAGACAAACTTACTTTGAGCTGGGTAACCAATCGAGTAAATTCTTAGCATACATAGTCCAGCAAAATCAGATATCCCCATCAATACTAGCCATTAACACAAGGGAAGGTAGTCCGCTGCTTAAATCAGATCAGATTGCAAGCAGATTTGAAGAATACTATAGAAAACTTTATAACTCCCAATCCAACCACACTATAGAGGAAATTGATGAATACCTAAATCAAATAGAATTCCCTAAACTCTCTTGTGAACATCGGACACTCCCGGATGGAGATATCACTTTGGAAGAAATAAGGGAAGCAGCCATGTCTCTATCTAATGGGAAAGCATCGGGCCCCGATGGCATTCTTATAGAATTATATAAAAGATGCATAGACCTGATAGCCCCAGTTCTGTTGCAAGCATTTTCTGAAGCACTTTCGGGACGTTCTCTTCCCCAATCCTTCTATGATGTTACTATAGTATTGATCCCCAAGCCAGATAAACCAATTGAGGAATGCAGCTCCTATCGCCCTATATCCCTATTGAATACAGATTACAAAATACTTACGAAACTCATAGCCAATAGATTAAAAACAGTAATATTAAACATTATACATGAGGATCAATCTGGCTTTATGCCGGGAAGGTCTACTTCATCTAATATTAGAAGAGCTCAAGTGTTGACACAGATTGGCCATAAGTATCAGAAACCCTGGGCTATAGCTTCTTTAGATATGGCGAAAGCCTTTGACTCCTTGGAGTGGACCTTTCTACAGCGTGTGCTCCTGAAATTTGGGTTTTCTGATACATTTTGTAGCTGGATTAAATTGATCTACTATATGCCAAGGGATAACATTCTTGTAAATGGAATACTATCGGAATACTTTAACCTGCGTAGCTGAACTAGACAGGGCTGCCCCTTATCTCCGATGCTCTTCGCTCTAGCGATAGAGCCTATTGCCCTTAAAAAATTAAGTAGGACCACCTGGTGGAAGGTATTAGTGTAAACTCTAGAATAGATAAAGTGGGGTTATACGCAGACGACCTGATCCTCTTTCTAAACAAAATAGAACAATCCCTTCAAAGAGCAATTGACCTTATTAGTAACTTTGGGGAATTATTGGTCCTTAAAATCAATTGGAGCAAATCTGTGGTTATGCCACTTATAGATAACATAACTGAACCGGGTTTTTTTTGGATTAGAGGTACTACAAAAATTCAAATATCTAGGCATTATAATTAATCAAAATCCGATTATGGATCTGAAGGATAATGTGTACCCCATAAAAGATATGAGGAGGAAAAAATTTGAAAGTTGGTCCCAACTTCTATTGTCTGTGGCGGGAATAATTAGCTTAATCAAAATGATTATCCTTCCAAAATGTCTGTATGTATTAGAACATTCTTCCATTATAATCCCCAAAGATTTTTTTCGGAACCTGCACGGCATGATGGCGACATTTATATGGGGCTCAGCAAATCCCAAACTAAGTATTGGATCTCTGCAGAGACCCAAGGATCAAGAGGGTAACGCGGTGCCTGACCTATTTCTCTATTATTTAGCTGGTCAGATACGATATTTGAAGTGTTGGATAAGCAGTGATAAACTAACTAATGCAGAAGCGCATCTTATACATTTATTAAATCAGAATACACCATGGGCTATATTAGAAGGCTCTTACAGACCACCACAGGGCTTATTATTTGCACATAGCCTAGCGATGCAGGTGTGGCGCGAGAGTAAGCATATCGTGGGGTTTACTGATCAAATGGGAGAAACCCGAATACGGGATAATCCTGAATTTCCACAGCTTAAAAACCTACAGGACGTAATCTTCTGGAAGCAACACAGAATAACAACACAATCAGATTTTAGAAAACAAAATTTTATTATCATTTGATCAAATTCGTATAAGGTTTGGAATCCCTCATAGGGATTTCTGCAGATATCTACAAATGAGGCATGCCATAACACATCAATTCCCATATCCTAGAAAGCGAATATCTAAATATCCATTAATAGGAGTACTTAAAACTCAAGAACCTACAGGCGTGGTATCTTCTCTATATATACTTTTCTACTGAATTCTAAAATCACTTCTACCCAACTTTCTGTTGAGAGTAAATGGCGGCAATTAATCCCTTCTATAACTGATGATCAGTTGAATGATGCAATGGAAGCACATACGGTGGTGTCACCAGCCGCCAATAATAAACTTATTCAGTTATATATACTACATCAATCTTACCTGACCGCAGTGAGAATTCATAGAGTTGGTAGAATGGCGTCTGATGAGTGCCACAGATGTGGGGAATCAGGAGCAGATTTCTGGCATCTTATTTGGAATTGTGGAATAATACGCAAATATTGGGGTGAAGTGATAACTACCCTAGAACAGATAATTGGGATACCAATTGAATGCAGTCCAGAGTTATGTGTCTTAGGTGTTGTGGACGAGGAAATGTGGACACACTATGATGGGATATTCCTTCGGGAGGCTATATTTATGGCTAGGACAGCGATACCACTAAGATGGATGGGAGGAAAGTCTCCTACTATCAACCAATGGAAAAAACTACTGAATGATACAATACCGTATGAAAATATAGTATATAGGAATAGGGGATGTCCCCAGAAATTCTAAAGGATATGGGAAAGATGGTGTAACTTTCCCGTAACACACTTAAGGTGCTATGACTTCGTGAATCTCACGTTATGAGTCCTGATATATGCCCTTTTGAGTGCATGGGAAATGATATATGATATATATGGGCTGTAAGAGTGGACCTCTATTGAAACTGTAATTGCTATATGTACTGAATTCTGATAAGGAATGGGCCGGTTTAGTAAAGCGTGCAGTGCTCCACAATGAAGCTTATGTTTCAAACTGTTTGTTGTTTTTTTTCTTTTTCTTTCTTCTAACTGTTTGATTATTTAGAACGTGATGGAAATTGTATTAAACTGAGAAGGGTTAATGTTTAGATTATCCTGACCTTATATTATGACAGTATCTGTTTGTAACCATTATCCTGTGGAATTTTCCGATAAAAAGAGTTTAAAAAATAACCTGTCTTGGTATTGCAGACCCCCCAGTCCTCTAATAACCTTGGTCGCTTTTCTCTGCACCCGCTCTAGTTCAGCTATGTCTTTCTTATACACCAGAGACCAGAACTGTACACAGTATTCTAAGTGTGGTCGCATTAGTGACTCGCATAGAGGTAAAATTATGTTCGCCTCATGAGCATCTATGCCTCTTTTAATGCATCCCATTATTTTATTTGCCTTTGCTGCAGCTGTCTGACACTGGCCACCAAACGTGAGCTTGTCGTCCACCAATACACCCAGGTCTTTTTCAGTGACAGTTTTGCCCAGTGTTTTACAATTAAGCATATAATTATACATTTTATTTCCTCTGCCCAAGTGCATTTTCTTACATTTATCCCCATTAAAGCTCATTTGCCATTTATCAGCCCAAGCTTCTAGTTTACATAGATCTTCCTGTAATATAAAATTGTCCTCCTCTGTATTGATTACCCTGCAGTGTTTAGTGTCATCTGCAAACATTGAAATACTACTCTGTATGCCCTCTACAAGGTCATTAATAAATATGTTAAAAAGAATCGGGACCAATACTGACCCCTGTTGTACCCCAGTGTTAACTGTGACCCAGTCTGAGTGTGTTCCATTAATAACCACCCTTTGTTTCCTATCACTGAGCCAGTTCTTAACCCACTTACATATATTTTCTCCTATCCCCATTGTTCTCATTTTATGTATCAACCTTTTGTGTGGAACCGTATCAAAAGCTTTTGAAAAGTCCATATACACAACATCCACTGCATTTCCTTGGTCCAGTCCGGAACTTACCTCCTCATAAAAACTGATTAGATTAGTTTGACAGGAACGGTCCCTCGTAAAGCCATGTTGATATTGGGTCATGAGGTTATTCTTCTTCAGATACTCTAGTATAGCATCTCTTAGGAAACCCTCCAGGATTTTACCCACAGTAGAGGTTAAGCTTACTGACCTATAATTTCCAAGTTCGGTTTTTGTCCCCTTTTTGAATATTGGCACCACATTTGCTATACACCAGTCCTGTGGTACAGACCCTGTTATTATGGAATCTTTAAAGATTAAAAATAATGGTCTATCTATGACTTTACTTAATTCCTTCAGTACTCGCGGGTGTATCCCATCCGGGCCCGGGGATTTGTCAACTTTAGTGATTTTTAGACGCCGCCATACTTCCTGCTGGGTTAAGCAAGTGACATTTAATGAAGAATTTTTGTTATCACTAATCATGTTTTCTGTCATGTGATTTTCTTGTGTAAATACTGTTGAAAAAAAATCGTTTAGCATATTGGCTTTTTCCTCATGCAACATTTCACCCATAGTATTTTTAAGTCGGCCAACACTATCATGTTTTAGTTTCTTACTATTTATGTAGTTAAAGAATATTTTGGGATTATTTTTACTTTTTCTCGCAATGAGTCTCTTTGTCTCAATCTTTGCTGCCTTGATTTGATTTTTACAGAATTTATTTTATTTTCTGTATTTATTTAATGCCTCATCACTACCTACTTGCTTTAGTTCTCTAAATGCTTTCTTTTGTCACTTATTGTGCCCCTTACAGCTCTATTTAGCCATAGTGGTTTCCTCCTATTTCTTGCATGTTTATTCCCATAGGGTATATATTGTGCACAGGTCCTATTCAGGATGCTAATAAATGTCTCCTATTTGCTTTGTGTAGTTTTATGTCTCAGGATATCGTCCCAGTTTATTGCACTAAGAACCTCTCTCAACCTTTGGAAATTTGCCTTCCTGAAGTTTACTGTCCTTGTAACCCTTCTACTACACATTTTATTAAAGGATACATGAAAACTTATTATTTTGTTAACACTATTACCCAAGTGACCCCCAGCTCGTATATTTAATATGCGGTATGGCCTGTTGGTTAATATTGGGTCTAGCAGTGCCCCCCTTGTTGAGTCCTGAACCAGTTATGAAAGGTAATTGTCTCTCATAGTTGTCAGAAACCTATTACCTTTGCTTGAACTACAGGTTTGTGTTTCCCAATGTATTTCCGGGTAGTTAAAGTCCCCCATAATAATGACTTCTCCTTGAGTCGCTGCTTCATCTATTTGCTTTATGAGGATATTCTCTGCTGCTTCCATTATTTTTGGAGACTTATAACAAACCCCTATCAGTAATTTACTATTTTTCCCCCTCCCCTTATCTCCACCCACAGGGACTCTACATTTTCATTAGATTCATATATATTCTCACGCAAGATGGGTTTTAAGGATGATTTTACATATAAACACACCTCCCTCCCCCCTCGCTTGTTTGTACGGCCATTTCTGAACAGACTATAATCCTGTAAATTAACTGCCCAGTCATGGCTCTCATCCAGCCATGTCTCAGATATCCCCACCATGTCTTAATTATTTTCCAACAAAATTAATTCTAATTACTCCATTTTGTTGGTGAGGCTTCTTGCATTAGTGTACATGCATTTTATGTATCTCTCTGTACCTCTATTCCTTCTTACTATATTGACTTTTCTAACCCCACCTCCAGTTTCTTTATTTCTGCCCAGGTCACTATCTGCACTATCTTCCCCACCTGTAAAATGAATACCCCCCACCCCCCCAATCCCTAGTTTAAACACTCCTCCAACCTTCTAGCCATTTTCTCCCCCAGCACAGCTACACTCTCCCCATTAAGGTGCAGCCTATCCCTAACGTGGAACCTGTAACCAACTGAGAAGTTGGCCCAATTCTCTAGGAACCCAAACCCCTCCTTCCTACACCAACTCCTGAGTCACTTATTTATCTCCCTCATTTCCCATAGCCTCTCTGGCGTGGCACATGGTACACAAAGTATTTCAGAGAATACCACCTTGGAGGTCCTTACTTGAAGCTTGCAGCCTAAATCCCTGAAATCATCTTTAAGGCCCTTCCACCTACCTCTAACTTTGTCATTTGTGCCAATGTGCACCATAACCGCTGGGTCCTCACCAGCCCCTCCCAGCAATCTGTCAACCTGATCAGCGATGTGCCGGACTCGAGCGCTAGGTAGTCAGCACACTGTTCGACGATCCTTGTCTTTGTGACAGATTGCCCTATCTTTTCCCCTAATAATTGAGTCCCCCACTACCAGCACCTGCCTGGCCTGCCTTGCTCTCCTATTTCCCCCCTTACTGGAGCTGACACTCCTCCGACTTTCAGAGGACATGCCTTGCTGCTGCAGTGCTACCCCTGTACTGACACTCCCCTCAACTTTGCAAACGTATTGGAGTGTGCCAGATCAGGACTAGCCTCCCTTGCATTCTTCCCTCTACCCCCACTTCTAACTGTCACCCAGCTAGCTGCCTCACTGTCCTGCAGCTACCTACTACCACCCTCCCCCACATCTACCCCAGTGAGCAGCTGCTCAGTGAGCAGCAGATGCCTTTCCATATTGTCAATGGATCTCAGTGTTGCCTGCTGCTCATTTAGACCTCGTACCTGGGCTTCCAAACGCACAACGTGCACACATCTCGCACAGCAGTATGCACCCACGACCGGCTGTTCAAGGATTGCATACTTGTGGCAAGATGTACACTGGATAGCATTGTCAATAATGGAGCTCATTTCCTAATGGGGATTGCATTAGACAGAAATGTTAAGTAAAAAGAAATGTAAAGAATTAATAAAATACAGACAGCAATTCAGTCCAAATTCCTCCCTTCCAAACTCCGTGAATCCAAAGTCACTGAATCAGAAGTCACACACTTACTTCCGTTCGGACTTGCGCTCCAGTCACACTCAGCTCGTTCACACTTGCTAAGGAAGAAGATTTAAAGAGTTTTTTTCCCCCTTTAGCAGCAATCCAACCTACAGCTCAATGCACTTCCAAAGGACTGGATGCCCCAACCAGCTGCCCCTTATAAACCAATAATTATAACTCCCTCACCCTTAATGAACCCCTTGTGAGTATAGCTACACCTCAGGATTTAAGTGCAATGTAGTTAACCCTTAAACACGCAGGTAGTAAAATAAGAAACTGTAGAACTGTAGAGAGCAAATAGGTTTTAAAAAGCCCAATAAAATTAAACAGGTAGAAAAGCACTCAGCAGTTCACAATTCAGCAACTCACAGCAATTCACACTGATATTTTCTGCAGGATTCCCAAATACCTTTTCACTGAATCACAAGTCACACACTTTCTTCCATTTGCACTTACGCTCTGGTCACACTCCGCTCGTTCACAGTCGCTTAGTAAGAAGATTTAAAAAGTTGTTTTTTTTTCCTCTTTTGTAGCAATCCAACCTTCAGCTCAATGCACTTCCAATATATTTCTCCATACTGAATAATGGACCCCATGTAATGCTCCATACAGGATTCTGGCCTCCATATAATGCTCCATGCAGGATGGGCCCCATATTTTTATTTATTTATTTTACTCACTTATATAGTGCCATTAATTCCACAGCGCTTTACATACATTATCGTCACTGTCCACATTGGGGCTCACAATCTATATTCCCTATCAGTATGTTTTTGGAGTGTGGGAAGAAATCAATGCAAACACGGGGAGAACATACAAACTCCTTGCAGATGTTGTCCTTGGTGGGATTTGAACACAGGACCCCAGTGCTGCAAAGCAACAGTGCTAATGCTCCATGCAGGCTTGTCCCCATATAATGCTCCATCCAGAATACTGGCCCCAATATAATGCTCCATCCAGAATACTGGCCCCAATATAATGCTCCATCCAGAATACTGGCCCCAATATAATGCTCCATGCAGAATACTGGCCCCAATATAATGCTCCATCCAGAATGCTGGCCCCATATAATGCTCCATTCAGAATACTGGCCCCATATCATGCTCCATACAGGATTCTGGCCCCATATAATGCTTCATACAGAATACTGGCCTCCATATAGTGCTCCATGCAGGCTGGGCCGCAAATAATGCTCCATGCAGGCTGAGCCCCATATAATGCTCCATGCAGGCTGGGCCCCATATAATGCTCCATGCAGGCTGGGCCCCATATAATGCTCCATGCAGCCTGGGTCCCATAGGATGCTCCATGCAGGCTGGGTGGCATACAATGCCCCACATAATGCCCCACGCAGTCAGGGCCCCATATAATGCTCCACGCAGGCTGGGTTCCATATAATGCCCCTCTCAGGCTTGGCCCCATATAATGCTCCATTCAGAATACTGGCCCCATATCATGCTCCATACAGGATTCTTGCCCCATATAACGCTCCATACAGAATACTGGCCCCCATATAGTGCTCCATGCAGGCTTGGCCCCAAATAATGCTCCATGCAGGCTGAGCCCCATATAATGCTCCATGCAGACTGGGCTCCATATAATGCTCCATGCAGGCTGGGCCCCATATAATGCTCCATGCAACCTGGGTCCCATAGGATGCTCCATGCAGGCTGGGTGCCATACAATGCCTCACATAATGCCCCACGCAGTCAGGGCCCCATATAATGCTCCACGCAGGCTGGGTTCCATATAATGCCCCACTCAGGCTGGGCCCCATATAATGCATGCTACCACAAACCACAGGAGTTTTGTTGGCAAAGATAAAAAGACAAGTATTTTATTAAACATATACAGACATAGGACATACAAAAAGGAACAACCCGGCATAAGAAGTGGGGCTGCATAAATACATATAAGTAAGTGAACCAATCCTAAATAGTAAACCTAACAATGGATAAAAACAAGTGCCACAATATTAAACCCTTCGTGGGATAGTTGTCTGAGTGCTATATAGAAAAAGTCTAAAGTTTAAAGAACATTTTGTATATCTAGTGTAACAAATCGCATAAGCACTTAGACTCCCAAAATAAAGATTCAAATCATGATATTGCACGCTTACCCATTATTAAATAGCAGCCACACCAGAAAAAAATCCCCAACGCACGTTTCGCTTTGTATATTTAATCGCTTCCTCGGGGGGAATGCAAAAAAGGACCTTCCATGCCGATTTAAGTATGTTCAGGACCTGCGATCACATGGTCACAGTGGACCAATCACATAATGGTATGTCGGCGCATGCGCACTGAGCCGCGTGCGTCAGCCGCACCGCCCACGGCCATCAAGGCAGACTGCACGTGTCCGGAAGAGCAGGGTGAGTAACCATAGCTCCCAGACAACAAACAGGCTCCATAAAGATGCCGGGGGCGGAGCGGGGACAACAGACAGCGCAGCACACACGCGCACACCATTCAACACAGATTAATGGCAACAGCTAATACACATAAAGAGAAGGCACCAAATGACAATTGTAAATCCAGTCAAAGTGGTATGAATTCATAAATTGAAGGATGATGCCAATTCATGATGCAGGATAATAAATCAAGCTATGGAAGAGAAAAAGAAAAATAAATATACACAGGACAAGAAACATAATAAAACATTAAAAATGTGAAAACATAAAATAATAAAAATAAATGTACCAAAGGGTTACTGTTGTTCACAAAAACGGGGCGAAGCTTAACGTTTCATTAAGGCCATTGGGAAACATAGTTCCCAGTTCTATTATCCATTTGGCCTCTCTCTGAGCTAGAAGTTTTTTTATATTACCTCCTCGGATGCCACCATGGATGGCCTCAATTCCCCGTACCATGAAGGTTTTGGGGTTACTACCATGATGTTGCCTAAAATGGCGTGGGATAGTTTTTAAAGAAGGGATGTCTGTCACCGTCCTTGCTGCACCAATGTCTCTCACATGCTCCCTGATCCTAACCCGCATTTCTCTAGATGTGAGTCCAATGTATATTTTTCCACATCCGCAGGTTGCATGGTATATAACATTAGAGGTCCCACATGAGATGTATTCATTAATTTTATAGTTGCGGTTTCCCGAGGAATTGGAGAACTCAGTACTGCGAGAGACATTGGTGCACGCCAGACAGTGACCACATGGCACACATCCCTTTCTTGGTCCCCTTGACCCAAAAAAATTAGGTTTAGGCGCAACATAATGACTTTTAACCAGAATATCTTTAATATTTCTGCATCTCCAGGAAGTCATAAGAGGAGATGCTGAAATATACGGAGCCAATGAAGGTTCAGTCAATAAGATCGACCAATGTCGTTGCATAATTGTTCTCATAAGTTACCAGTCTTGATTATATGTGGAGATAAATCTAGGTGGTCCAAAATTTTCCTTTGATTTAATAATGGGGCGTAACAGTTTATTACGTGGGGTAGCCCTCGCTCTCCTATACCCTTGTTTAACACACCGTTTGCTGTAGCCTCTCTCCGCAAATCGTTGGGAAAGGTCCCTAGCCTGTTCCTCAAATTTAACCTCAGAAGAGCAAATCCGCTTCATCCTGAGAAATTGACCAACTGGGACAGCCCTAACTGTAGAAACATTATGTGCTGAATCAGCATGTAATAATGCATTCACTGATGTGGATTTACGATAGATATCAGTCTGGATATATCCTTGTTCGTCTACCTCAAGGGAAATATCCAAAAAATAAATTTTTTTAGCACTATATTGGAAGGTCAGTTTGATATTAAAGGGGTTGTCATTAAGTTGGTCCATGAATTGCTCCAGCTCAAAGGCGGTGCCTTGCCAAATAATAAGAAGATCATCAATATATCTTAGCCAGCACTGCACATGGTTGGCGGCCCGCGCCCCCGCATCACCAAACAAACACCTCTCCCAGAAACCAAGGAAAAGGTTTGCGTACGCGGGCGCACAGGCCGCCCCCATGGCAGTGCCGCGTCTCTGCAAATAAAAAGTGTCTTTAAAAACAAAAAAATTGTGTGTTAACACAAACCGGAGCAATTCAAGGACCAAATCACCCAATTGGCTGTCCCAGTTTGAACTCCCCAGGAAGAAGCGGACTGCTCTAATGCCATCTTCATGATCAATGCAGGTATAAAGGAATTCAATATCCGCAGTAACCAACAACATATCTGATTCCACAAAGATCCCGTCCACCCTTCCCAGCACGTCCGTCGTGTCCCTAACAAATGACGGCAAGGTTTCCACCATAGGTTTCAAATAGTAATCTATAAACTTACATATTGGTTCACATAACCCATCTATTCCTGACACGATCGGACGGCCAGGAGGGTCAACGGGATCCTTGTGGATTTTTGGAAGAAGGTAAAAGGTTGGAATTTTTGGGTATTTAACCATTAGTCCCTCAAAAATCTGTTTTGTGATAATTCCTTGATCAAAGGCTACGCAGAGTATGGAGTGCAGCTGAGCCGAAAAAGAAGCGAGGGGTGAGAAAGCTAGTTTTTCATAAATGTTTCTATCTCTCAGTTGTCTGAGAGCCTCTCTCTCATATTTGTTTATAGGCCAGATAACGATATTTCCCCCCTTGTCCGCAGCCTTGAAGACTACATCATCAAGTGCCTGCAGCTCCTTCAAGGCTTGTCTTTGTCTATAGCTGAGATTACCACGTCTTGGTTGTGTAGAGATTTTCTTGAAATCATCCAAAACTAATTTAGTGAAGATTCCAACAGCTGGACATAAGGACAAGGGGGGAAACCTCGTTGATCTGGGTATAACATCCTGAGGGAACATACCTTGTTTCTCAATACTCTGCTCTTGTAATAATTCCTCCAAAATGGAGAGGGCCTCCCGCTCAGCTGTACTATCCAGGCCAAAATCCAATGTACCACGATTATGTAGTTTTTTCATAATCAATTAAAGGGAGAAGATATAAAGATCTTTCATAGCTGTAAACAGATGAAATGGGTTAGTTGGTGCAAAGGACAGACCTCTACTCAGTACTTCGCATTGTGCTGGACTGAGATTATGTGATGATAGATTAATTACCTGTAGGCTTGTCTTAAGGCCCCGTCACACTAAGCGATGCAGCAGCGATCCCGACAACGATACGACCTGTCAGGGATCGTTGCTGCATCGCTAATACATCGCTGGTGAGCTGTCAAACAGGCAGGCTCACCAGCGATGAGGGGAGCAGCGATATCGTGGAAAGAATCGTTCCACGATGTCCTGCTCCCGTTCCCAGCCTGCTGCTTAAGCAGGAGCAGGCTGGTAACTATGGTAAATATCGGGTTACTAAGTGCGCGTGTGCCCCTAGTAACCCGCTGTTTACCATGGATACCACTCTGCTACCGTGCGCTGGAGCCTCCGCTCACCGTAGCAGAGTGGTATCTATGGTAAACAGCGGGTTACTAAGGGCCCGTGTGCCCCTAGTAACCCGCTGTTTACCATGGATACCACTCTGCTACCGTGCGCTGGAGCCTCCGCTCACCGTAGCAGAGTGGTATCTATGGTAAACAGCGGGTTACTAAGTGCGCGCGTGCCCCTAGTAACCCGATATTTACCATGGATACCAGCCAGATCGTTGGTCCCGCTGGTCACACACAGCGATGTGTGCTGGCCAGCGGGAGGCCAACGACCAAAAAATGGTCCAGGACACTTTGCAACGATCAGCGACCTCACAGCAGGGGCCTGATCGTTGCAAAGTGTCACACATAGCGACATCGCTGGTGAGGTCGCTGGTGAGTCACCAAAACCGTGACACAGCAGCGATCTCGCTAGCGATATCGCTTAGTGTGACGGGACCTTTAGTTTTTTTTATCCTGTTGATTGTTTGTCAAATTCTTACGTTTAGCAGCCAATCTAGTTTTGTTGTATATAAAAATAGGGGTTTGGCCATCATTTCCCTCCATACTTGTCTTTGTTTGACTTTCATCCACAGATGTAACGGATACACTTGATCCCGATCTAGAACGAGATCCAGGTCTAGTGTAATGCGTAGTACGTGATCGACTAGTATTCATCTTCCACTTATAAACCCGACTGGTCGCTTTATCATTTGAGTCTCTTTGGAACTTCTTAGTTTTAGTAGATACAATTTCTTTCTCCCATAATTGGAGATCATGATCTAACTCTTCACTGAGTTTTTTCAATGCGTCAGCTGATAATTCCTTTTTTAAGATCTCCTGTAATTCCTCTATTTCGTTTTCAAGACTATTCAATGTGGTTTGATTAAAGTTACATAGTAGTTCCATAAAACCTTTTGCACATGAGTCTGCTAAGTCCTCCCATTTGGACTTGAAAACATCATCTTCCAGAGGGAAGGACGGGAACACCTGCACCCTCAATCCACGGGGAATTAATCCTCTTTGAATGTACTTCTCGAGGAAGGCACGATTCCACCATGTTTTAATCCTTTTATTTAAAAGGCTCTTAAGTCTCACCACCGTTTGTTGTAAACCCTTGTCACTGGTATCAATCATAAAGCCAGAGTCATCCTTAAACACTTCATTCAATTTAAGGAGCCACGCCTGATCACGGGCCCTAAAGTCCATATTACCCTTTGAATCTGCTGTGAAGGACACAGAAAAATAGACAATTAACCATACATTCATCAGGTGCATAGTAATGAACCACTCTACCCAAGTTTGGGTCCCAAAACATGAGAAATACTGGCCCCATATCATGCTCCATACAGGATTCTTGCCCCATATAACGCTCCATACAGAATACTGGCCCCCATATAGTGCTCCATGCAGGCTGGGCCCCAAATAATGCTCCATGCAGGCTGAGCCCCATATAATGCTCCATGCAGGCTGGGCTCCATATAATGCTCCATGCAGGCTGGGCCCCATACAATGCTCCATGCAACCTGGGTCCGATAGGATGCTCCATGCAGGCTGGGTGCCATACAATGCCTCACATAATGCCCCACGCAGTCAGGGCCCCATATAATGCTCCACGCAGGCTGGGTTCCATATAATGCCCCACTCAGGCTGGGCCCCATATAATGCTTCATCCTGTATGGGCTCCATATAATGTCCCATGTTGTATGGCCCCCATATAATGCCCCATCCTGTATGGGTTCCATATAATGCCCCACCTTGTATGGGCCCCATATAATGCTCCATGCCTCCATACATAAAATAATCAAATACTCACCTCTCCTGCTGCTGCTACTCTGCTCTGCTCCGGACTCCTCAGCGTCGCCTTCTTCCTCCTCTCTGCGCTGTGACTGCGCGCCGGAGTACCCGACGGTGAGTGGGCCCCCCGTCTGCTCAGGGGGGCCCCGGCGCTTGCCTGGGTGCTGATGCCGGGCCTGGTTATAAGGTATAGCAGTACAAGATCACTGCTATTCCTTATGACCTGTCAGTGCTGCAAAATGTACTGTGCATGATCAAGCTATCTTGCTAGTGCCTGGTGACCCGAATGTCGACATGACAACACTGGCACTGAGTGCTGGCTGTCATTTGTCAGAATCAGCTGACACCTGGCAGCGATCACGCCCGCATAGCCTCTGTGCCCACGCGATTGCCAAGATGTAATAATGCGTATCTGGTCCATAAAGCCCAGAGCACACGGACGTATTATTACGTATAATGTCAGAAAGGGGTAAAAATAATTTATGTCTTTTGTATTATCAACCAAACCTGCTTCTTTGGTGCGATTTTTTTTTTTTTTTAAAGGTAGATTTTCTTCTTTTACCTTATATAAAGGTTCTCTGAATTAATGTTTAAGACATCTTTAAGCTTGTTTCAAATTCAGGAGATCATTTTGAACCCCTATAGTTAAGGATTTTTTGTGTAACCTTTCTAGAGTGCTTATTTGATAGAGCAAGGAGGAAACTTCTTTTTCTCTAACCTTTTTTAGGTGGGAACTTAGCGCGAGCAATTCACCTCGAATAACAGCTTTATGTGCTTCCCAAACCACTGGGGGAGGGGTGCCAGATCCTGAGTTTTCAAGGAAGTAGAAATCTAAAACCTTGGATATTTTGGTAATAATTTCCTCATTACCCAGCATAGATTTGTTTAACCTCCATGTAAAGTGAAGCTATGGCCAATTCCAAGAATACAGGTTCATGATGAGATAGCGTTATAAAACCAATTGAGGTAGATTTAATCAGGGACAAACACAAGCTTTGAAGAAAGATGTAGTCGAGGCTATGATATGTGGAGTGTGGATTAGAGAAAAAAGTTAATCTTTCATAGAGGTTGAGGAGGCTCCAGATGTCAATAAGTTGTAAGGAATTTAAAGATAAATGGATTCTTTTGAGGGCTCTTTATGATAAAGTGGAGAGAGCAGTGGAAATGTCAAAGAGTGGATTTAAAGTGGTGTTAAGATCTATACCTAGTATGAGAATGCCCTCTTTGAAGGAATTCAGGGTCTCTAATGTTCTGATGAGCCATGCTGATTGGCCCTTGTTTGGTACTTCAAGGTTACAGAGTGTGACAGTGGTATTAGTAACATATCCCTTAACAAAAACTTATCTGCCTTCTGCATCAATTAAGTGATGTTTTGACGTGAAGGGCAAAATTTTGGGTATTGCAATGCTAACTCCCTTAGCTGTAGCTGAGCTACACCTATGGAACCATAGACGAAACTTACCGTATTTTTCGGACTATAAGACGCACCAGACCATAAAATGCACCTAGGTTTTAGAGGAGGAAAAGAGAAAAAAAATATAAGCAAAAAATGTGGTCATGATGCCCTGTTAAGGGGGAGGGGGTCTGCTGCTGACACTGTTATAGGTGTAATGTCCCCTAATTCTGTTAATATCCCCATCCTGGTATATATGGCCTTCTCTTTCCTGTTATACGTGGCCCTCATCCCCATCCTGATATGTATGGCACCCCAATCCCCCATCCTGGTATGCAAGGCTCCCTCATCCCTCTTCCTGGTATGTACAGTATGGCACCCTTCATCCTGTTATGTATGGCCCCCCTCACACCCATCCTGGATTGTATGGCACCTTCATCCTCTTCCTGATCTGTATGGCACTCTTCATCCCTATATGTATGGCCCCCCTCATCCTGGTATGTATAGCCCCCCTCGTCCTGGTTTGTATGGCTCCCTACATCCATGTATGTATGGCCCCCTTCATCCTTGTATGTATGGCCCCCCTCATGCCTCATCCCTGTATGTATGGCCCCTCTCATGCCTCATCCCTGTATGTATGGCTCCCCTCATCCCGCTATGTATGGCCCCCCTCATCCTTGTATGCATGGCCCCCTCATCCTGGTAGCCGCACAGCAGCTAAAGTGTGCGCGCTATTAGGGAGAATGAATGGTCACTGCTCCCCATACACGCAGTCCCAGCATGGTGAGCAGTGACTATTCCATTACAGAGCGTGACACAGCGCTGGAGGAGAGAGGAAGTGAGTATGAGTGTTTATTTTTTTTTTCTGTGCAGCGTGACGGGTATTAGGGGGTACCAAGCATACCTGAATGAGGTGGGCTTAAATACAGGGATGAAAGAGGCCATACATACCGGGATGAGGGGGGGCCATACATACAGGGTGCCATACTTACCAGGAGCCGGGCTGCAGGCACAGTGTGCCAGTTATTAAGGAAAATTAATATTCACTACTCCCCACGCCCATGGACGTGGGGAGCAGTGAATATTCATTTTCTTTAGTAGCGGGCACAGTGTAGGCTGCAGCAGGTGGCTGCTGCCTCCTATGCACCGCTATTCCGCCACTGTCGCTTCCCCCACCACCCACAGCCACAGTATTTATGTATATCGGACTATAAGACATACCCCCACTTTGCTCCAATATTTTGGAGGAAAAAATTGCGTCTTATAGTCTGAAAAATACAGTAGATCCAGAAATATTTGGAGTGCGGCCTGATTTGCAGGCTATTGAAGCATACTATGGAACCTTGATTTCCAAATGAAAACCTTCTGAACTGTGTCAATGACTGCCTTCTGGACATCTGTCAAGTCAACAGTCTTTCCCATGATTGTGGAGCCTACTGAAAAAGATTAATGGATCTTTTTAAACGCTTAGGAAGCCTTTGCAGGTGTTTTTTTGTTAATTATTTTAATTTGCTGAGATAATTAGTTTTGTGTTTTCATTGTCTGTAAGCCATAATCATCAACATTAGCAGAAATAAACACTTGAAGTAGATCACTCTGTTTTTAATGACCCTATATAATATATCAGTTTCACTTTTTGTATTGAAGAACTGAAATGATTTAACTTTTTGATGATATTCTAATTTAGTGAGATGCACTTGTACTTGTAACTTGAAGACATACTTGTAACTTGAAGGTGAGCATGTGGGTAAACATTTTGTAGTACAGAGTCAAAGAAAAATATTTATGGTGTGATGTGTTCACTACGGACCCTCTCTTTATCATAATTATATTCTCACCACATTTTACTATCACTTTCATTTTACTATTACTTAAACAAAAGCCAAGTTTTATGTCCTGCTACAGATAGATTATTGCAATGGTCTTCGGCCTTCCTGCAATTTATTGTAATTTCATCCCTCCAAGGAACATTTCTTCTGCAGGTTTATTCAAACACGACATAAACCAGTGCAGAGATCAACATAAACGTGGCCTTTCTGGCAATATGAGAAAACAAAACATAACTTATAGCACAGTCCATATACCTGTTGGGATCTGTCCCCTCAGGGTACAATCAACAGTCCTGCACAGTTGCACATAACCACTTCCCTGGAGGTCTCTGGCCTCTACACACACAGAGAGAGAAAAAAACCATCAGTGGCTGGGCATTAAATTTCCTGAACCAAACCCTTGGGGTGGAGATGTGGTGAGCAGACGCTGCTGCATGTAACAGAGCAGGGCTTGAACAGCACAGATGCCGGGGAAGCGGCCCTGTACAGATGCCGGGGAAGCGGCCTGGGCCCCGATAACGAGTGGGCCCCACTGATGGCCCAGGGCCATGTGACATGCCTGAGGCCCTGCACTGCCACATGACTGAGGAGCTGGACGGGACACAGGCCAGGGGGCAGGTGAGCGAGCTTCCCCAATCCCCATATAAAAAATATTTCTAATGTGTGTGCGCATGTATGATGTGAATGTCTGTGTATGTCAGTGTGTATGACTGTGTATATATATATTGATATCTGTTTTATATGTGTCTTTAAGAATGTGCTCAAATATGTATGTGTATGTATCTAAGCATGTCTGTATATTGTGTGTGTATATCTGTGTACCATGTTCATGTGTGTATGTGTGTGCATACCTGTGTGCCGTGTGCATGCGCATGTCTGTGTACTGTGTGTGCATGTCTGCGTATTGTGTGCATGTCTGCGTATTGTGTGCATGTCTGCGTATTGTGTGCATGTCTGCGTATTGTGTGCATGTCTGCGTATTGTGTGCATGTCTGCGTATTGCGTGCATGTCTGCGTATTGTGTGTGTGCGTGTCTGCGTTTTGTGTGTGTCTTCGTACTGTGTATGTGAGCGTGTCTGCGTATTGTGTGTGTGTGCGTGTCTGCGTATTGTGTGTGTGCGTGTCTGCGTATTATGTGTGTGTGCGTGTCTGCGTATTGTGTGTGTGCGTGTCTGCGTATTGTGTGTGTGCGTGTCTGCGTATTGTGTGTGTGTGTCTGTATTGTGTGTGTGTGCATGTTTGCGTATTGTGTGTGTGCATGTTTGCGTATTGTGTGTTTGCGTGTCTGAGTATTGTGTGTGTGTCTGCTTATTGTGTGTGTCTGCGTATTGTGTGTGTGTGTGCGTGTCTGCGTACTGTGTGTGTGTGTGCGTGTCTGCGTACTGTGTGTGTGTGCGTGTCTGCGTACTGTGTGTGGGCCTGCGTGTCTGCGTACTGTGTGTGGGCCTGCGTGTCTGCGTACTGTGTGTGGGCCTGCGTGTCTGCGTACTGTGTGTGTGTGTGCGTGTCTGCTTACTGTGTGTGCTTGCATGTCTGCGTACTGTGTGTGCGTGCATGTCTGCGTACTGTGTGTCTGTGTGCGTGCATGTCTGCGTACTGTGTGTGTGTGCGTGTCTACATACTGTGTGTGTGCCTGCGTGTCTGCGTACTATGTGTGTGCGTGCGTGTCTGCGTACTATGTGTGTATGTCTGTGTACTGTGTGTGTGTGCGTGTCTGCGTACTGTGTGTGTGTGCCTATCTACATACTGTGTGTGTGCCTGCGTGTCTGCGTACTATGTGTGTGCGTGCGTGTCTGCGTACTGTGTGTGTGTGCGTGTCTACATACTGTGTGTGTGCCTGCGTGTCTGCGTGCTATGTGTGTGCGTGCATGTCTGCGTACTATGTGTGCGTGTCTGCGTACTGTGTGTGTGCGTGTCTGCGTACTGTGTGTGTGCGTGCATGTCTGCGTACTGTGTGTGTGCATGCATGTTTCCATATGTGAAGGATGAGGTGGCAGCCTGGGACCTGTGTTGTGTACCTATATTTCTCCGCCGTATCTGTGCTTCATGAATCGTGGTATGTGCTAAAGGCGTCTACTGAGACTCTTTCGCCCGGGGCCCACAAAAACCAGGAGCCGGTCCTGGTAGGAGATCTGCTATGTTCCCAAATGATAATCCGCATGTGCTATGCACATGCTGCGGAAATTTCCGCTGCGGTTATCATTGTGGAAAAGTCCGCAGCACTACCAATTATTTTGCGGAATCGCGGTGATTTCGCCACCATTGACTTGCATTGAATCGCTTAATATCCGCATGACTACATGTGCACATGTGGATATTAAGCGATTCAATGTGCGGATGGTACCCATGTCTGGATAAGAGGAGACTCTCCTCCAGACCCGGGTACCATAGTACCTGTAAAGAAAAAAAAAAGAATTTAAAATAAAAAATACATTATACTTACCTTTTGATTTGTCCCCAACCTCCATAGCGTCCTGGCTCCCCGGCAGCTCACGTTGGTCTAAAAGGACCTTCCATGACGTCATTTATTCATGTGACGGGTCACATAACCGCTGACGTCGGTGGTCGCGTGACCCGTCGCATAACTAAATTACGTCATGGAAGGTCCTTTTACACCACCACGAGACACCGTAGAGACCGGACGCATCGAATTAGGAGACCGGGGGCCATCGGAAGGTGAGTATATGGTTTTCTTTTTATTTTTTACCATTTTTATTCTTTATTTTAACAAACTTGGTCACTCTTTATAAAATCCATGCCGTTTGCTTGGATTTATATAGTTTTACCAAGTTGTCAAGCACTTTCCAAGTGATGCTAAAATCGCTTAGAAAGCTCTTGACAACCCGCATGCGAAATCGCATGATCAAAACCCTTCACAAACGTTTTGTCTGCCAGGTAGATGCAGAAACGCTCAGGAAAAATCTGGAGCATTTCTGCATCATGGGCACATAGCCTGACAGCCACTCACAAAAAAGATCCAACCCTGTCATGGCCGATTAACCCCTCTGAGCACATAACATGCTGGAGTCAAATGGTTTTCACATCACGGGAGATAGCAATCTGCGTGATGCATATCTCCCCCCTACTTACATTGCCAGTGATCCTTTCAAACCGTCCTGTGGCAGGTTTTGACAACTAGATGTGGTGTTCAGCTTTCACACCATTTATGGTTTCTGGTCTCCGTCAGAATACCGACTCTGGATCAATCTTACGGAACGGAAAACAATTTTTCTGACTCTCAGTTTTTCCTCATGCTGAGGAACCTTTAGCTTTGAGAACAGATGAACATCTCGACAGCGATGGCCTACTTTGAACCATTAGCAGAGCACATAGTGTGGTTGCTGACTTTGCCAGGCTAGTTAAACCTTGTGTCTGTTCACTTGGCTTGTTGCATTCCGTGACATGCTGTAACATTCCCAGAGTCCCCTATTCAAAAGAAAGAGACTAAAAAAGGCTTCTTTCAGGCTCATTATGGAGGAGAAAGTTTCTGCATACCATTTGTTTATTGTAAAGGAAGCGCAGTGGGATGTGCCTTCCTACACAGAATGCCACAGCAAAGGAGGGTATACTATGTAATATAGGTTTTCCTTAGTCAGCTTCTATAGCGGATAGATGCCTTGACACTCATCCTGACCGTGGCCAATGTCAGACATATACCTCTTGAGGGCATGCACCTACCAGTGAACACAAATGCTGTGTATACCTAGCTTCACAGTTGATCACATTAGTTTGAACTTCTTTAGTGCCAATGTCAAGTGTGACAGTGACATTTAACTGACTACTACATAGTGGTCCTCAGTTCTGTTGACCATCGGCCCTCCATGTAGTACAACCACAGGTTTCTGAAGGGTTATTGTAAAGTTTTTTGTTTTATTTTTAAGTAGTAAATGAAAACTCTATGTAAATTTGGAATCTCATAAGTAAACTGGCCTGTAGAGCAGAGTCAACATATCACCAACAGATTACCATTAAGTGAACGGCGCTAATCAGTGATGAGAGAACACTAAAATGCTCAGGTGCTCGTTGCTAAGGTCAGGCAAATCGTAATGCTCGGATGGTCAACACAAGCAGCCCAATGTTATTCAGTGGGAAACTCGAGCATTTTTCCGGCGGTTCCCCTGGAGTTCTGAAGGGGGCCGAAAAATTGGCCAAATCGGTGGAAACAGTGCTGAATTGTTATGGAAACAGCATGGGGAAGACCTCTGGAAGCATTGACTCCCTGGTCACTGCTGTTAACATTTTTACTCCACTTTTACTGACTGCGAATAAAACATACAAAAAGTAAGCCAAAATGGACTTTCCTTGAAAAAAATGGTAAGGAACATTCTTTCCAGGGTAATGACTTGTATGTAAAGCAAAAACACAAATGCTCCACCAAACGTTGGGTTATGTTCACACATAGCGTTTTTGATGCGTTTTTGCACTTTTGCATTGCTTTCAACAATGAAAAATACATACATCAGTAAATGTGATTTTAACATTTTACTACCTTATCTGGCCATATGGTGTTTAAGACATGATCAGACAAATCCTGTTTCATTTATGAAGGAGGTACTCTGAAAGTCGCAAAGCCTATTTTTACAAGGCCTTCACTTTGCCCTTACTATTGTTAGACAGCCGTCAGCCGGCTATGCTTTGTTGTTCCCATTATTAAGGAGTGGGTCTCTTATTGTCACGGGTGTAAAATAATACTTCTTTCTGTATTATTTTCTCTACTGAGGACTTCTCAAAGTATCAATATCACGATATTCTTATAAAAAAATGTATCTATTTATTCTTGGATTGTCCATTAAAAAGAATCAGATTGCAGCAGGTACATACAATAATTAGTTATAAAGTAATTGTCCATTTGTCCATAATTAGCTTAATTGTTGAGATTCACCCATCTTTCCTTGGATCCTGGCTGGTAAATCATGTCTTTGTCCAGCACGTGTCCAGGCCTACGTCAGCTGCTTCTCAGCATGCATGAAGATTCTTCTTGTGGGGTGGGAAGAACAAGAGAGCCCCCCCTTTCTGTACCATGGGCTTTTATAGCCAGTCGTATGGCACACCTGTTCTACATATGGTAGTGAACTAAAAATACACACACAAATAGCGCATGTCAACTAGACACGATGGCTGATGCAATCCTTGTATAGAACTCAAAATTAAGGATAAAATGAATATCCATTATTAATTAACATTCCAAATGAATTTCCATAATTAACCATTTAGCAACGGGTGTGTCAGAAGTGGCAGACTGTCGCCCTGCAGTTGGCTGCAGGAGATCTCTACTTTTGGCATTACAGACATCTTACAGACTGTCTCTAGGACCTAGCGGCTACCTTCCTCTTGTTAAATAGCTCCCTGGTCTGGGTGTATAAATACCTGCTGTGTATCATAGGGAGGTACTGGCAATATTCATTTACTTCTTGTGAAGGCTTTTGCAAGAGCAGTACTGCTTCCTCTCTGGTGCCTGAGTACGTGTGCGCATTTGTTTGGAGTTGTCTAAAGCTAAACAATTTCCCCTGTTTGTCGTCCCTTATTGCCTTTAGTGTTCTGTGGGGATCGACTACTGGTCATCTCCTCCCTTCCCTAGCCTGAGTCTAACGCCAGGGAAGGACAGAGCGAGGTACGCGTGCGACGATTGGTGAAGAGCCAATATAGGGTCGATAGGGGAGATGGGATGACATTATACCAGACTAGGAGGTTTCCACTCCCCCCTTTCCCTAGAGTCTGGGCTCTCTTTTTCTCTTCCCTTTGTGTTGCTCTAAGTCTTTCCATACTTTGCATGACGTTATCGCCGGCCAAGCACATTTTGAAAAGGAAAAAAAAAACAAAAAAATAACCTGACACTTTTTTTCTCTGTGTGTTTTTGGGCGTGGACCTTTTTTTTTCCTTTCTCCCCTGGTTTGGGTTCAGTTGCAGAGCTCGCAGAGTAGTTCCGCTCTCTGTCTCTGGAGGTGAATGACCAGGTTGCCAATGTTGGGTCTCTGCATGTAGGCCTGCCCAGCCTGAACCCAAGGTTGCCCTCCCGGACAGGTATTCTGGAGGTAGGGACAAATTTTTTGTAATCAAGGAGGCATGCAAATTGTATTTTGAACTTCGTCCCTATTCCTTCTGAAATGAGGAGCAACGGATTGGAATTGTGATCTCTCTACTGCAGTGAGATCCTCAGTCGTGGGCGTTTTCTTTACCGCAGGACTTGGTTTGTCTCCAGTCTTTGGAGGTTTTTTTTGAGGCTCTGTCCCTCATCTATGATGACCCTGACCGAGTCGCCTTGGCTGAGTCGGTTAGTGTAAATGTACAATTCAGAATTCTGTATATGGGCAACGGATTCCAAATGGAATGACTCAGCCCTTAGAAGTCAATTTTGTGAGGGGCTTTCTGAAAGGTTGAAAGATACCTGAAACCCCTCAGTCCTTGGAGGCTGCCATGCCGTTGGCCATACGTCTTCATAGATGCCTTTGGGATAGACGAGTGATACCACCTTCTCCGAGGCCTTCTGGTCGGGGTTGTGTACCTCTGCAGGGGGAGCGGTCTAGGGGTGTACCAGTACTGGGGGAGGTGGAGGAACCCATGCAGTTAGGGGGTATCTCTGCATCATACATCTCCCTGAAGATTTGCAAGAAAATATGCGTATTTTTTTTGTGGGAAAAAGGGACATTTTGTTGGGACCTGTCCTTCAATTCCTAAACAAAAGGAGACTCGATTAACTCTTGGTAGTCTGGAGTTGGATAACCAAGGGGTGCATTTGTGGCCAACCTGCAGTTCCAGCTTTGTCCTGACAGCAGATGTGGTGCTAGAGAGCAAAACCGAGAAAATTTCTGTGTTTGTTGACAGTGGTGCCGGAGTCGGCATGGTTGATGCTGAGTTTGTGAAAACTCATGGTCTTGCTTGCTGTACTTTAGATAAACCTATTTCCATTTTCCCCATCGACTTGGCACCACTTGCTCAGAAAGCATTTACTCAGATTGTACATAATGTAAAACTGAGGGTGGGGTGAGTTCATTGTGAAATATTTCCTTGCTATGTCTTGGACAATCTTCCCACACCGATTGTTTTGGGTATTTCCTGGCTTGTTAAACATAACCCATTGGTGGATTGGCAAATGGGAGATTATTGAATAGGGAGATTACTGCCATGAGAACTGTTTAGATATTTCCCTTGCTACTGTCTCTACGGAAATATCACCTGCTTTTCTGTCTGGTTTTGAGGATGTTTTTTCTGAGAGGGGGTGTCAGGATTTGCCTCCTCGTCGTTTTTATGACTGTCCTATTAAACCTAGCCCCGGAGCTAAACTACCGAAGTCCAGACTGTATAATCTTTCTGGCCCTGAGAGACAAACCATGAAGGATTTCATTGCGGAAAGTCTGGAGAAGGGACATATCAGAACCCAATCTTCGTCCGTGGCGGCAGGGTTCTTCTTTGTGAAGAAAAAAGATGACTGTCTACATCCCTGTTTAGATTTCCGGGCATTAAATCAAATTACTATCCTTGGCCAATACAATCTTCCTCTGATTCCTGATTTGTTCATCAAGGTTGTTGGAGCTAAGGTAGTCTCCAAGTCGGATTCAAGGGGAGCCTCCAATCTGGTTAGAATCAGAGAGGGGGAAGTCCAGAGCTGTAAAGTCGAGGTCGGTGTCCATTTTGGTGGAGTCTTAATCGTAGTCGGTATAAAATGCTGGGCTGTGGAGTTGGTAAACCAAACCTTCGACTCCAACTCCGACTCCTCGATTTCCATGACACCCACTCCAACTCCGACTCCACGATTCCATCGTATATTGCTTTGGAATTCCTAACTAAATAAACCATCAATTCTCTCCCTAGCTCAGCAGCACCTCTCCCTACTCTGCCTGTCTGAAGGGTAGGGTCTTTATGACCGACAAATCTTGAATCTGGAATTTCTATGAACAATAAAATATTTCAGTCTATGTGAAGAAGCCAGTGCCAGGTCCTACTTGTGCACCGAAGTATACCCAGAAGTGTAGTGTTTGGTATCATAAGTATTTTTTCTCAGGAGTTGGAGCCAAAACCAGGAGTGGGTGATAAATGAAGAATTTGTGCTTTTGTTTCTATTTTATACCTTTTCTTTGATTGTTCTTCACCTGGTTTTGACACCCACTCCTGAAAAAATATACTGACCGAATACTGACCAAATACTGATAGTGGGGCCGCGGCCAAATACGGATAGTGGGGCTATGGCCTAAGGCCAAGGATTGAAACTCACAACTTAGTCATTGAATTCGGGTTTTTTCTTTTTGTCCCATTGCCACAGGTATATAAAATCCAGCACCTAAATATGCAGCCTGCCCCTTCAAACATTTGTAAAAGATTGACTCATTTTAAAGAGCATCCTGAATTCAGCATGTTTCTGTAAGGCCTCATACCCATATGTGAGAAAAAAAAGGTCCGTATTCTAGACCGAAGAAACGGACGAGTGCCATGCGAGTGTCATGCGACTGCTATGCGATTTTTCACACCTAGCATCCGTATGGCATCTATATACAATGCGTTTTTTTTCTCTGCAGCTATTATTCTGCAATCACTTACAGGATCATTTACAGTGTTCTGTGCTACAGAATGGTAATGTATCCGTAAAAATCAGATGGCATACAGATGGTCCGTATGCCGTCCGTTTTTTTTCCTCGCACCTATTGACTTGCATTGGCGAGTCTCGTCCGAGATACGCGGCAATATGCAGCATGCTGCGATTTTTTTTCTCAGTTCGATTTCAGCTGAGAAAAAAAATCGCAAATTAGATGTAACCCATTGATTAACATTGGTCAGAGTGCAATCCGATTTTTTATCGGATTGCACTCTTCCGTTTTTCTCGCAAGTGAGCCCTAATAACATGTTGTCACAAGTCAGTTCATGAAAGTCCAAAACAGACATGGTTGGGTGAGTTTGGAGTGGAAGAACTTGACTGACCTCAACTCTATCAGATACATTTTGGCTGAACTAGAGATTACAAGCCAGGTCCTCTTGTCCAACATCAGTCGCTAACCTGATAAATTCTCTTCTGGATGAATAGATAAAAAATTGCACACAAAAAAAAAAGTTTTTTTTTAAATGCCTTCCAAATGCGTGGGAGCTGTAATATTTGCAAAACGAGATCAACTCCATATTAATGACCATGCATTTAGAATGGAATATCATAAAAGCTCCTTTGGGATTAATGTGTATGTGTCCCAATTGTTTTATCCCAATAGTGTGTAATAGGTTCTGCATGTGTAAATCTTAAGGTGAATGAGAATTATAATCAGTTTTTGTATAAATTGTAGGAAACTATAAACAAAAAGAAAAAGCAAAAAAAACAGTCCATTGGAAGACGCCGGTAACAGATAATGAAGATGAGGAGGTGCAACCAAGGTAAGCAAGAAATATGGCTATCATTCCGGTATTGTTACATTGTAGTATAAGGCTCTGTTCACATGTCCAGTAGTTATTTCCATTTTTGGATCCATTTGATATGATAAAAATGGAAATATTCAATGCAAAATTATGTCATTTAAATGGGGACGAGAATGTCTTAGGCTGTGTGCCCACGTAGCGTTTTTCAAGCGTATATGCTGCGGAATTTCCGCAGCGTAAACGCTTGTAAAACGCATGTATATCCGCCCCCCATTGTCCCCAATGGCATTCCGCAATGTCAATGCCCATGCTGCGGATTTTTCCGCAGCGTATATGCTGCGGTCAAAAATCCGCAGCATGTTCATTAATTTTGCGGAAGCGCTGCGGGATCAATGTGCGGATGGTACCCAAGTCTGGAGGAGAGGAGACTCTCATCCAGACCTGGGTACCAAAGAACTTGTAAAAAAAAGAAAAAATAAAGTTTATACTTATCTTCTGATGTTTTCCCTCCGTCGCGCTGTTGTTTGAAGGACGTGCCACGTCATTGAGTCATGTGACCCATCACATGACTCAATGACGTCACCGCAGGTCCTGCACACAACAGCGAGAGCCGCTCAAGACTCCGGACGGGGCAGAGAATGCATCGGTAGGTGAGTATAAACTTTATTTTTTACCATTCTGATTCTTTTTTTTAACTATTACTTGGTCACACTATATAAATCCATGCCGGTTGCATGGATTTATATAGTATGAACAAGTTGTCAAGCACTTTTCCAAGTGATGCTTAAATCACTTGGAGAAGTGCTTGATAACCCGCATGCGGAAATGCATGCAAAGACGCCTCACAAACGCTTCTACCTGGCGGGAAAACCGCATGTAATATCCGCATGCGATTTTCCCGCCAGGGAGAAGCGTAAAAAATATGCTTCAGGTCCGCAACGTGGGCACATAGCCTTAAATTGTCTTCTTTTTTTACTACATTCCATTTTTTTAGCATGATAAATGTGAGGAGCTGCCCATTTTCTAAAGACTATGATACTTTTCCAGCAATGGACCACCATTTTTGTTAATATTATTATTGTGTTTTATTAGTGATTTACTTGTCATGTTTTATATAGTTCTGCTAACTTGTCAGTGTGTACACTAGATTCACTTGTAAAATGTCCAGCATTCCACTAATCTGTATCTCAGGACATCTTTATCACAGGAGTCCATTGTTTCAAACAGCCAATGGTCTCATTAGGTGAGTGGATTGAGACACAGTGGAGCCGTCATCACAGGGGGTCTTACATCTTTTCTCAAATGAAGGCTTCTAGAATATTCTTCATTGCTTTTGGCTTACAGTGAATGCTTGAGTGGGAGGGTGATCACTTCTGTGCTGGGAGGGGGCTGACCCCAGAGATGTAGAGAAAAAGACATGTTTTAGTGGGAGAGTTGATGGAAGGACACTGAAGAGATAGGACCTATGGCTGTGGCAGAAGAGATGATGGATGGATGGCTTGTGGAGTGTTGGAGCTCAGTTATCAACTGATCCCAGGTTGAGAACTTAAGGACTGAGAGAACTGTATTTTGGCCATTTACTTGGAATGCAAAATTATGTCATTTAAATGGGGACAAGAATGTCTTAAATTGTCTTCTTTTTTTACTGCAGTCCATTTTTTTAGCATGATAAAAGTCAGTGTTACATGGATTTTAATGGATGTCATCTGCCGTGCCACCTGTTAACTAATTGTTTTTTAGAACTGTGAATGCCCAGAACACTGGATAATTCAAAAATCACAGAATGCAAAAATACCCCACAGGAAACCCAAAACAGTATTTCAATGTGAAAGTAGTGGACAACCCCTTTAACTGTATTGACTGAACAGTACCATTATATGCCACCTTAACATTACTAAATATGTAACTGTAACGAATACTGCCATAAAGCTAGTAAATTATAAAATAATACTTTTCTAACATGACTTTAGCACCACCATACTGTAACTGAAAAGCAACATCATATTGTGACTTGATTGCTTGGGGGCTCAGCAGTTGGATCCCCAGCAATCAGTATGTTGTCACTTAATTCTAATTCTCATATAGAAGTTGGCTAAACCTATAATTTGGTCTTGAATCGGTTGACTATCTAATGTCTGTGGGGGCAGGGCTGATTGTAGCTTTTTTGTTGCCAGACGTGAATATTCAAGTGTCACTGCTCCCAGCAGTTCAATATAAACCTGTAATGAATAGACACAATTCCATCATTGTTTTTTTTGGAGTTTTGCTTTTAAGATATTGATTGTGTGGTAAAAGTGACATGTGAACATGATTCTCCAGGTCATTGCAATTACAGCAGTACCAAACTATCATAGATTTTTACTTTTTGTAAAAAAAAATGAAGATTTGGTTTGTGATGCCATTTTTGAAGACCTGTTATATTTTTATTCTTCTGTCCATAGAGCAATGTGAGGGCTGTTTCTTGCTTTGTAAGTTGAAATATTTATTGAAATCAATTCTGAGTGCAGAGAACATTTTGATGGCTTTTTGCTGCATTTTTAGGTGTGAAAAAGCAGTTCTATTACTTTTTTCTCTGTACTGTATGGCTAGGTTGACACATGTTGGGTTTTTCAGTGTTTTTTGCTGCAGATTTTTATGCAAATTTTCAGCTGCATTTTGCAGTACCAGCAAAGTCTATAAGAAACCAGAATTCTCTATTCACACATCTTTTTTTTGCGTAATTTGGGCCTTGGTTGGGTTTTGGAAAATATAGCATGTCACTTCTTTTAGCGTTTTTCCCCCATAGGAAGTAATGGGTGGGGAAAAAAATGCTGAAAAAACGCAGGTAACGTTTTTTCAGCGTTTTTGATGGCAAAATAGAATGGGGTTCTTTTTTCACAGAACTTTATGTACATGCATAAATAGAGTGTGGGGTTTTTACTCACTTGGGTGTGTCAGGAGCAAACAGGAAGCATTTTCCTTTAAATGTTCTTGTCAGTTTATTACTTCATAAACCAGACAAAAGCGTTCCTTTCCTGTGTTATACAGTTCAACTACCTTTTCCCATAGATCCATTGACAATTCTTTTACTTTCCCCATGACTCACAATCCACAAACGTCAGTGGCTGAATGAAAGATGCAAGAGTCTGTCTGGATCCCAGAAACTCACTCAGCTTTTATGCACACATACTGATTACAAGCAAACAGGTCACAGGTGAGGGTGTTACCTTTAGTAGCCATTCAAACCCATTTGTGACAAATTCTGTGCATGTTAAAAGGCCAAAATCACCAGGGTATGTGAACTTTTGATCAGGGTCATTTGGATGTTTTTGGTTGTCATTAAGATTTAAAAAGAGAACACAGTAGTTTGACAATAAGTGGCTTCACCCAACCAATAACCATGAGTGGAGAAAAAGTTTTTTTGTTATCATTCATATTCTCTGAAACAAGGCCAAGTAACCAAAAATTTTGCCGGGGTATGTAAACTTTTGAGCACAACTATAGCTTCCCTGCTCTATGTTCTTCCTGGAAGTTGAAATCCTGTAGGGCTAAAAACCTAGGGTGACCCTAGCGTTTTTTCCTTTTTTTTCCCTTCATTCATCTGAGTGGGGCATGGTCGGATACAAATCTAAACTTTCGTGCGATTGTACCGTAACGTGTCCACCACCCACTTTATGGCCAAGCACTCCTTCTCTATGATAGAATATTTTTTCTCGCATGAGTACAGCTTCCCACTCAGGTAGAGAACAGGGTGCACCTCCCTGTGTATCTCCTGGGAAAGGACTGCTCCTAATGTGACATCTGATGCTTCTGTTTGGAGTATAAATTTTTTCTTGAAGTTGGGGGCAACCAGAACCGGTTGCCTACACAGAGCCACTTTCATTTCTTGAAAGGCCGTCTCCGCCTCTCCAGTCCATTTGGCCATGGCTCATTTTGTTCCCTTAATGAGATCAGGGGTGCGGCCATCATGACGAAGTTTGGGATGAACCTCCTGTAGTATCGCACGATTCCCAGGAAGGTTCTAACTTGCTTCCTCGACAGTGGTTTCGGCCAAGCTTGGATTGGTTCCAATTTAGTGATTTGGGGTTTGATCTCGACTCTACTCACTACATATCCCAGGTATTTGACTACTACTTTTCCCATGGCACAATTTTTTCAGATTTATTGAAAACCCCGCCTTCTTTCGAGCATCAAACACCACCTGGACCTTTTCCAGATGACTTTTCCAGTCCAGTTTGCAATATCATCCAGGTACAGTTAGGTGCATATATATTTGGACAGAGACAACATTTTTCTAATTTTGGTTCTAGACATTACCACAATGAATTTTAAACAAAACAATTCAGATGCAGTTGAAGTTCAGACTTTCAGCTTTCATTTGAGTGTATCCACATTAAAATTGGATGAAGGGTTTAGGAGTTTCATCTCCTTAACATGTGCCACCCTGTTTTTAATAGGACCAAAAGTAATTGGACAATTGACTCCAAAGCTATTTCATGGACAGGTGTGGGCAATCCCTTTCTTATGTCATTTTCAATTAAGCAGATAAAAGGCCTGGAGTTGATTTGAGGTGTGGAGCTTGCATTTGGAAGGTTTTGCTGTGAAGTAAACATGCGGTCAAAGGAGCTCTCCATGCAGGTGAAACAAGCCATCCTTAGGCTATGTGCCCACGATGCAGAAATGAAGCAGAAAATTTCTGCAGCATTTCTGCATCTCCCTGGCAGAAAAAACGCATGCAGATTGTGCATGCGTTTTTCCTGCCAGGGATATGCGGAAATGAAGCGTTCTTCATTTGCATTTCCGCATGCGGGTGTCAACCGCTTTCCAAGTGATTTTAGCATCACTTGGAAAGTGCTTGACAACTAGGTCACACTATATAAATCCATGCAACCGGCATGGATTTTTATAGTGTGACCTTAAAGAATGTTAAAAATAAAAAAATAAATCTTTACTTACCTTCCGATGGCCCCTGGTGTCTTGCTGCGCTCATGTGCTGGCTGCCGGTACATCGCGGGACACTGTACTGAAGGACCTGCCGTGACATGACTGTGACGTCAGCGTAGGTCCTACAGCCCTTCGCGATCTGCTCGCTAGCACAGGGAAGGAGTCCGGGGGCCGTCGGAAGGTGAATATAATCTTTATTTTTTATTTTATTCTTTTTTTTACAAGTTTTATGGTACCTGGGTCCGGAGGAGAGTCTCCTCTTCTCCACACCCGGGTACCATCCGCACATTAGAACGCATGGAAGGCGCATGTACAGATGCAGTGATGCATTTTTCATGCTCTCTAATGCAAGTCAATGGCAGCGAAAACGCAGCGCTACCGCAAAATTAATGGACATGCTGCGGATTTTTGAGCGCAGCATAAACGCTGCGGAAAAATCCACAGCATGGGCATTGAAAGTGCGGAATTGCATTGGTGACCATGAGGGAAGGTTTCCCAAGCGTTTACGCTGCGGAAATTTCGCAGCGTAAATGCTTGAAAAACGCATCGTGGGCACACAGCCTTAAGCTGCAAAAACAGAAGAAAAAAAACATCCGAGAAATTGCTACAATATTAGGAGTGGCAAAATCTACAGTTTGGTACATCCTGAGAAAGAAAGAAAGCACTGGTGAACTCATCAATGCAAAAAGACCTGGGTGCCCACGGAAGACAACAGTGGTGGATGATCGCAGAATAATCTCCATGGTGAAGAGAAACCCCTTCACAACAGCAAACCAAGTGAACAACACTCTCTAGGAGGTAGGCGTATCAATATCCAAATCTACCATAAAGAGAAGACTGCATGAAAGTAAATACAGAGGGTTCACTGCACGGTGCAAGCCACTCATAAGCATCAAGAATAAAAAGGCTAGACTGGACTTTTCTAAAAAAAACATTCTTTGGACAAATGAAACCAAGATCAATCTCTACCAGAATGATGGAAAGAGAAAAGTATGGCGAAGGCGTGGTATAGCTCATGATCCAAAGCATGCCACATAATCTGTAAAACACTGCGGAGGCAGTGTGATGGCTTGAGCATGCATGGCTGCCAGTGGCACTGGGTCACTAGTGTTTATTGATGATGTGACACAGGACAGAAGCAGCCGAATGAATTCTGAAGTATTCAGAGCCATACTGTGTGCTCAGATCCAACCAAATGCAGCCAAACTGATTGGTCGTCGTTTCAGACTACAGATGGACAATGACCTAAAACATAAAGCCAAAGCAACCCAGGAGTTTATTAAAGCAAAGAAGTGGAATATTCTTGAATGGCCAAGTCAGTCACCTGATCTCAACCCAATTGAGCATGCATTTCACTTGTTAAAGACTAAACTTCAGACAGAAAGGCCCACAAACAAACAGCAACTGAAAACCACCGCAGTGAAGGCCTGGCAGAGCATCAAAAAGGAGGAAACACAGCATCTGGTGATGTCCATGAGTTCAAGACTTTAGGCAGTCATTGCCAACAAAAGGTTTTCAACCAAGTACTTGAAATTAACATTTTATTTACAATTATTTCATCTGTCCAATTACTTTTGGTCCCTTTAAAAACAGGGTAGCACATGTTAAGGAGCTGAAACTCCTAAACCCTTCATCCAATTTTAATGTGGATACCCTCAAATGAAAGCTGAAAGTCTGTGAACTTCAACTGCATCTGAATTGTTTTGTTTAAAATTCATTGTGGTAATGTCTAGAACCAAAATTAGAAAAATGTTGTCTCTGTCCAAATATATATGGACCTAACTGTATATCATTGAGTATTTCTTATGGGGTGCAAGGATTCAATCCATGACTCTCTGGAAGGTGGTAGGGGTTCCCTGCAGTCCAAACTGCATCCGAACATATTGGAAGCATCTGTCCGGCATAGATAACTCAGTCTTCTCTTTAGGCTCCCTGTGAAATAGGGATCTGCCAATATTCCTTCATCAACTCCAAGGCGGTTATGTACCTTGCTGGCCCAAGTCTCTCGATCAGCTCATAGACACGCTGTATCGTATATTGGTCGAATTTGGAGACCTCATTCAACTACCGATAGTCATTGCAGATTCTCCATTCGCCATCTCGTTTTGAGACCAGTACAGTTGGGCTCGACCAACCGCTCTTGGATTCCTCAATGACCCTGAGTTTCAGCTTACGACTCACTTCTATGGAGAGCAACTCTCGTCAGGCCTCAGGAATCTGATAGGGCTTCAAGTTCACTCGCACATGAGGCTCCGTCAGAACCTCGTGCTTTATAACCTTTGTGCATCCCGGAAATTTTGAGAACAGATCCCTGTTCTTCTGTAGCAATTCCCGACACTGCTGTTTATGGTCTTTCATTAGTGTCTCCGCTATTGCGACTCCTCCAACCTCGCCTTCTGGTTTGGCCAACAAGCTCGGAGCTTCAACAGCCTCTATGTCTTGCCACGGTTTGATGAGATTCACGTGATGGATCTGGTATGGCTTACGTCATCCTGGTTGATGAATCTTATAATTCACTTCGAAAACATTTTTCACCACCTCATAGTGCTATTGCCACTTGGCCAAGAACTTGCTTTCAACAGTAGGAATTAACACAAGGACTCTGTCACCAGGAATGAACTGCCGCACTCTGT
This sequence comes from Phyllobates terribilis, assembly GCF_046119375.1. Lineage (NCBI taxonomy): Eukaryota > Metazoa > Chordata > Amphibia > Anura > Dendrobatidae > Phyllobates > Phyllobates terribilis. The sequence continues at coordinate 48,479 of NW_027363764.1, read as the reverse complement.
CTGATCGGTTGTAGACCCTGGCCTGAGCCTCTTGTGCCCGGAGGTGATGTTATTTTATGATGGACATCACCTTCGCAATCCTCTCCTTTATCAGGGCGACATGCTCGATGACGCTCCTCTGGGGTGTGACCTTGGCTTCCCAGGTTTCCTTTGCTACATCCAGGAGACCCCGCAAATGTCGGCTATACAGGAGTTCAAATGGCGAGAACCCAGTAGAGGCCTGTGGAACCTCTCAGATAGAGAACAACGGATACGACAGGAGACAATCCCAGTCTCTGCCATCCTTTTCTATGACCTTCCTCAGCACAGTTTTGTTGAACCTCTCCACGAGGCAATCTGTCTGAGGATAGTATACTGATGTTTTCAGTTGGGAGATTTGCAAGACCTTACGCAATTCCTTCATCACCTTACTCAAAAAGGGTGTTCCTTGGTCGGTCAGGATCTCTGTTGATAATCCTGTCCGGGAGAAAACATTGACCAACTCGCGAGTTATACTCTTGGCTGAGGAGTTTCTCAGAGGGATCGCTTCAGGATAGCGGGTGGCATAGTCCAAGATGACCAATATATATTGATGCCCACGAGCAGATTTATCGAGGGGACAGACCAAATCCATAGCAATTCTCTCGAACAGCACTTCAATGATGGGCAAAGGCACGAGGCGACTTCGAAAGTGAGAGGTGGGGTGGATAATCTGGCATGTAGGGCAGGACCTGCAATACTTTACTATTTCCTGGTGAAATCCAGGCCAATAAAGCTTCTGCATGATTCGTCCCTGAATTTTTTCCACTCCCAGATGTCCTTCCAAGACATGTGAATGGGCCATGTCCAACACCCTTAGTCTGTAGGGCCCTGTACCAATAACTGTTCCACAAGCTCCTCCCTCACTTTCGGAACACGGTACAACAACTCCCCACTCAACATTAAATAGAGAAGTCTTGTGTCAGCCCCCGGCTCCTGTGCAATCCCATTCATGACCGTGACATTATTAAAGGCTTCATCATAGTTAGGTCCTTATGTTGGGCATATCCAAAATTCTCACTGGTCACCCCTAACTCCGGAATGTCTGACTCAGGAGACACTATCGCCTCATCATCCACAAGAACACAAAAGGGAAATCCGTCTAACTCTGGGTGTGGTGATATCTCTTATGCTATGTTCACACACGTTTTTTTCTGCTGAAAATCTGCTGCTAACTTTTCTCTGGCAGGAAAACAGTTGCGTAAAAAACTTGCGTATTTGCTGCGTATATTGTTGCGTGTTTGCTGCATATTTTTGACCAGCCATTACTTCCTATGGGTTAAAATATGCAGCAAAAATTCAGGTGCGTTTTCTGCGCAGAAACGCTGAAAGAAGTGACATGTTTTTTTCTGCTGAAAATCTGCTGCTAACTTTTCTCTGGCAGGAAAACAGTTGCGTAAAAAACTTGCGTATTTGCTGCGTATATTGTTGCGTGTTTGCTGCATATTTTTGACCAGCCATTACTTCCTATGGGTTAAAATATGCAGCAAAAATTCAGGTGCGTTTTCTGCGCAGAAACGCTGAAAGAAGTGACATGTTCTATTTTCCAATTACGCAAGCAAGGCAGAAAATGCGCAGCAAACAAAAAGCAACATGTGTGAACAGAGAATTCTGGTTTCTCATAGACTTTGCTGGTACTGCTAGACCCAGCTGAAAATTTGCATAAGAATCTGCTGCAATATACGCAGCAAAACACAACGTGTGTGAACAAACTGGTTTCTTATCAAAGCGAGCGAACCCAGAACCCTTCCCCAACAGATCCCAAAACAAACAAAAGTCCCGGCCTATAATGATGGGGTGCAACAAGTCTTGGACAACAGCGACCTCGTAGGACTCAATACCGTGGGCCGTTTCATTGACCACTCTGGCCGTGGGGAAGTCTTTAGCATCACTATGAATGCTTCTTTCCTGGGATCAGTTGGAGAGGAAATGTGGCCTTCACAAGTGTCACCAGACTCCCGGAGTCCAGCAGTCCCGTTACCTGCCAACCATTTACCTTCATAGGACATGCTTGTGGCCCCTCGTTGGGTGGACAGTTCACACTGCAGGCCAGACACTGCAGTCCATCTGCTCGAGGGTCAGGGGACAACGGGCAGCTATATGGCCTGGGCCGCTGCACTTCCAGTAAATAATTTCACTCGTAGGGACTTTGAGCATTTCCTTCCCCGCCCCTTTGGACCTGGGACGCCCCACCCCCTTTTGGGCCTCCGCCCCCTGTATTGAGTGGGCTGCCTTCCCAGGGAACCCTCAACCCCTTGTTATCTCTCGACCAGTCCATCTACATTCCGGGGATCACCTTGGGCAAACCAGGTCTTTACTGGCTTCAGCATGGAATGCACAAACCGATCCATCATCACTCGCTTTACCATCAGCGCAGGAGTAGAGGACTCCGGCTGCAGCCATTGTTGACCAGGTGCAAAAGGTCAAACATTTGGGAGCGAGGGGGTTTGTACCGGTAATACTCTCAGCGGTGGACCCACTGTGCCCTGACAGTCAACGTCATCCCCAGGTGCGCTAGAATTTCGGTTTTAAGTTTGCCATATTCCTTGGCGTCCTGCAGAGCTAAGTCATAGTAAGCCTTCTGGGACTCCCCCATCAAGTATGGCACCAGCACTTCTGCCCACTGCTCTGTCAGAAGTTTCTCCCTCTCGGTGACCCTTTCAAACACAGTCAGGAAGGCCTCTGTCATCCCCTGGGTCATTTTCTGTAGGGCTCTCCTTAACGCCTTCCAGATAGAAAAATCGTCCACTGACCTTGTCTTTGCGGTCACCGTGCCACAGATCGTCTCTGCAAGTAACTTGAACTGCTGCTGCTGTTGATGATACTCATCCTGTTGCTGCTGCTTCTGGAGCTGGATCTGCTGCATCAGCAACTTAGTGGTCTCTCGTTGCACCATTTGTTGCTACTGCATTAATTGCTGGTGTTGCTGATGTTGTGCCTGCTGCGCCTGCACTAAATGTTTCAGCCGGTCCTCCATTTTGTCTGTTGTCACTTGCTGGCTTGTGGCAGACTTCACCCTGAACATGCAGTCTTCCTTTTAGCGGTCACACGTTTCTGCTGGGAATGCTGTCCAAACTACTAACACCAATTGTGGGGTTTCTACTCACTTGTGTTCATCGGGAAGCATTTTCCTTTAAATGTCCATGTCGATTTATTACTTCATCAACCAGGCAAAAGGAATACAAACAGCCTTTAATTCATGCAAAAACTAAGTAAAAAGTCCTTAAGGCAAAGTCTCTGGTTAGCCAGTCGTGTGGGCACACAGGCTGTGGATAGCATCCCTTTCACTGGCTCAGTCATGAGACCACAACACACAGGAAGCATTCTCCCTCCAAACACACAGACCATGTGCCAAACACCGGCCTCCTTTTTATATTTTAACCACGCCCAGACGTGAGGTATGTGGCTAGCTAGACTCGCCCATCTCTCCCAACTACCCGTAACCCCGTCCCAGGTGCACCAAACAGTCCTCTTACTGCTTGCGTGCACTGGAGCAACATTCCGGGTTACATCAGAAGACAGACATCTCTGTGATACATACCTCCCATCAACTATGTGTCTGTTAGCCACCTTACAAGAGACAGTAGGACAGTTAAAAAAAAACGCACAAAAAAGACAGTAAAACCTGTATTTTTGACACAGCTGACTTCCTGCCAGAGACTAGGTTGTGCTGCAGATTTGTGACGCTGAAAAACCCAACATGTGTGAACAGAGCTTATGTGTTTTTATGCATATGGACATAACAAAATATTTTTAATTGTGTATTTTATTTTAATGAGGGAAGGCAGCACCAGAGCCATTATCTTTACATGAATATATCACAAGAACATTTCATCAGTGTATAAATACAGCACCAGCACCACCATCAGTACTTAAACATAGCACCAAAACCACCATTGATGCATAAATTCATCACTAGAACCATAATCAGTAATTGAATATAGCACTGGAACCATCATCAATGCACAAGTACAGTATCAGAACCCTCATCATTACTTGAATACATCACCAGAACCACAAACAGTACATGAATACTTGACTAGAACTACCATACAGAGATAACAATATCACCAGAACCACCATCAATACATTAATACATAATCAAAAAAAATCAGAATTTCTGCATGAGTACTTTTCCAAAATCATCATCAGTACATAGATACAGCACTAAGCTTAAAGGATTTGTCCTGTTAAACTCTGAAAATGTTGTACCTCTGCGCAGTTTGTTATTAAAAAATAAACCAGCTGTACTCATTGTCCCCAGGTCCACTGATATATTTCAGCTGCTGCACTAGTGTCTGGAATTGACTGCAGTCCTGATGTCACTTTGACAATGCGGCAGCTAATAAGTAAGCTCTGCCAGAATAGATAGAATGACTTGCTCAGAGCCGCTGAGCTAGGTTGTTGTCTGCCACACTGTCGATGTGACATCAGTAATGCAGCCAATTCCAGACACCGATGCAGAAGACTTAGCACTGCACCTGGAGACAGTTTGTAATGCACGTATTTTATGTTTATACAGTATAACAAACTGCACTTGGGTAAAAAAAAATTCTGAATTGTGACACCTCCTTTAAAGGTGCTCTGTCAGCACAAAATTACTGCTCAAACAAAGTACAAGCTCTCGGTGCATCACCACTGGGCCAATAATTTAAATTTCACTTTCTCATCTGCTTTGTTTCCATCTATCTCTGCCTTTCTCAGGCCTTATGAATTTAGAGCTGATAATCAGAGAAGAAAGGAGTATGAAGCAGATGTAAAGGTGAATTTAAATGATTGGCACAGCCGTGAAGAACCAAGCACATGTACTTAGCTTGAAGAGTCATCCTTTGCTGAGTCCCTTTAATACAGCAATCAATTGCAATGTCAAATCTTGCCCCAACATATACATTTTTATCTCCCAAATCTATAACTCCCAGTATGTCCATAACAATGGTAAGGAGATATTAAGCGTTGCTATCAGTCAACATCAGACTGCGGACTATACAGAAGCCACAGTACTGATGAGACAGGCAACATCACAAATAAACATTTATATCCCGGTACTTTATAAGCGACATCTTCTCTGATTGGTGTTGTTTTCTTTCTATTCTTCTCCATGTTGTCCAGACGCCATGATGACTTTTCACATCCACAGCTTGTGTCTACAGACTTCCATCTTCTCTAGTCTTCTGCAGCACATCCCAACACAGTACCTTTCAAAATAAGAGTATCATTATAATGTTCCTGATTGAAAATATCTGCTCTATGCTGCAGGGCTGTGGAGTCGGAGTCGGAGTCGTGGAGTCTGTGTCCATTTTGATGGAGTTGAAATCGGAGTTGGTATAAAATGGACCGACTCCAACTCCTAAAATATATAATAAATTGGGTACAGTAGTTCAATGAAGTTTGTGGGGAATATTTTTTTCATAATAATTTGGGAAATTTATGAAATGTCCTATAAATGTCTGTCCTATTCCTCATCTAAGGGTCTAGACTTTTATCTGAGATGAATCTGTGCTGCTACAGTAAATTTATCACTTAAACATGAACTATGTATGTCTGAGTCGGAGTTGAAGTCGGTGTCATGGAAATTGAGGAGACAGAGTCGGAGTCGGAGGTTTGGCTTACCGACTCCACATCCCTGCTATACTGTGCCCCTGAATAATTGCCCCTCACTGTGCTTCTTGTACAAAATTTGACACCCACTTTGTCCTTCTCAAGATATATGTCCTAAACTTCCCTCTACTAGAAAATATTTCCTCCACAATATCCCCCCTTATGATTTATAACCGCTACACTGCTCTCCTTGTCAACCACAGTCTCCACACAATTCTGTCTTAGGAGCGATGACCGCCACAATTGTCCTTATGAATTATAACCACCAGACTGTTTGCTCATATTAGCTATAACCGCCAGACTGTTTTCCCTTTTGAACTATAATGTCTACATTCTCTGATTTTGTGAACTATAACTGCCACACTAACCACCCTTATGAACTTTAACCTCCACACAGTTCCCTTATGAACTATGACATCCACACCATCCCCAGTTTATGCTGTCCCCTATCTACTAATTATGTTGATGCTGTAGCCATCTCCATACTGTCCCTTCTTTATCAAGTCTCCCACAAGCTGTCCCCTCTCCATTCATACTTCCCCCTCATGCTGCCCCCTCTCCATTCTATCCCACACACGATGCCTTCTCTCCAAACAGTTCACCACAAGCTGCCTCTTTTCAATACTGTGCATCCCACAAGCTATCATCCTTACTGACAACATAATGTCCCTCCCATGCTGCTTTCTAGCACATTTCTCCCCCCCTCTTGAACCATGTTCTCCCATACTGCCCTCTCATACTCAAGGCTGTGGATTCTTAGTCAGTGTTCATTTTGGTGAACTTGGTATAAAATGGACCCACTCCTAAAATATATAATAAATTGGGTACAGTAGTTCAATGCAGTTTGTAGGGAATATGTTTTCATAACAATTTGGGAAAGTTATGAAATGTCCTACAAACGTCTGTCCTTTTATAGTCTAAGGGTGTAGACTTTTAGCTGAGATGAATCTGTGCTATCATAAATTTATCACTTAAAGATGAGCCATGTATTAGGGATTCGGAGTCATGGAGTCGGAGTCGGTGTCATGGAAATTGAGGAGTCAGATTCGGAGGTTTAGCTTACCGTCTCCACAGCCCTGCTCATACTAATACGATGTCACCAAAATTATAGTTTTCAGTGTCTTCAGCTAATACCGAGAACTTACCTTAAAGAAGTTGTCAACAACTTTTACAATGATGCCCTATCCGTAGAATGGGGCATCATCGTCTGATTGGCTGGGGTCCAGCACCCTCGCCGATCAGCTGTTATCGGTGGTGGCGGCGGCTGCTGGAAATGCTTACTTGTAGAGCTTGGCCATCTAATTGTAGTGGCCACCACGGGGTACTCCTATTCAATTCATTGGGAGGCAGATATACTGTACGAACAGCGACCTCAACAACTAGATGGCCAAGCACCGCAAGTAAACACTTTTGGCCAACGACAGCTGCTGCCGACACTGATAGCAGCTGATAGGCCAGGGTCCGCCAGCCCTGCCAATCAGACATTGATAGAGCATCAATATAAATGTAGTGGACAACTTCTTTAATGCACCTCTGAAGCACAGCTGTGATGTCAGCCGTAAAATAAGTTCACTTCATTATGCCACTGCACATCGTGGAGGTGGAGGATGAGCGCTTATTCTCTGCCGTGCCAGTCATTTGTGCAATTGTGAACATGTGTATAAGTGTAACATACCTGGTGGCGGGCTTGCATGGTGCACCATCTCTCACTATGCAAGATCGCAAACTTGATCTTCAGTCCAGTCTGCTAGCCTGGCTTCTATTCATGCTGTCTGTTTGTCTCTGTTCTGACTGCTTAGGGCGGCGGCCCGGTTACTTCCTGTTTCTTGTAGCTGCTGTGGGCACACCCCTAATGCATCCTCAGCCTATTGCTGTCTGTCACTGGATATTTAAACCAGCTCCACCTGAAAGCTGATGCCTGAGCAACTCTATCATTTAGTGTGCTCCTTGACTCTGAATGTGCCAGGTCCTGTTCTGTGTTTTCTTGCCTGTCTTTCTGCCTTCCTGGAGGCTGTATTTCCAGGCCAGTCTGAACATGCTCCTAGCCTGTTCGTCCCGCTTTCTAGGGGCCGCATACCTAGATCTGTTATCTGTGTTTTCTTGCTGTCTGTCCGCCTTCCTGGAGGCTGTATTTCCAGGCCAGTCTGAACACGCTCCTAGCCTGTTCGTCCCGCCTTCTGGGGGCCACATACCCAGACCTGCTCCTGTATCTCGCTGCAGTGTCAGTTCCTGTCTGATCACTCAGTTCCTGTCTGAACACTCTCCTAGCCTGTTTCCTGTTTTTCTCTATGTCCGTTTTTCCCTCTATGTCCCTTTTTCTGCAGAGTCTGAACCTGCACCTAACTCCTACTCGTTGTCGCTGTACTTCCGTTTGTGAGTTTAGAGTCCACTCGCTACTTCATTGCAAGTATCTTGTGTGTATCTGGTTCTGCCTTTCCCTTCCAGTCTGTTCGGTGTGAACATAGCCCTGTCCCCTCTGCTCTGCCTTGCTCACCGCTCTGGCGGTTTATCTCTGCTCTGCCTTACTCACCGCTCCGGCGGTTTCTGCCCGCTCTGCCTTGCTCACCGCTCCGGCGGTTTCTGCCCGCTCTGCCTTGCTCACCGCTCCGGCGGTTTATCTCTGCTTTGCCTTACTCACCGCTCCGGCGGTTTCTGCCCGCTCTGCCTTGCTCACCGCTCCGGCGGTTTCTGCCCGCTCTGCCTTGCTCACCGCTCCGGTGGTTTCTCTCTGCTTTGCCTTGCTCACCGCTCCGGCGGTTCCTGCCTGCTCTGCCTTGCTCACCGCTCCGGCGGTTTCTGCCTGCTCTGCCTTGCTCACCACTCCGGCGATTCCTGCCTGCTCTGCCTTGCTCACCGCTCCGGCGGTTCCTGCCTGCTCTGCCTTGCTCACTGCTCCAGCGGTTCCTGCCTGCTCTGCCTTGCTCACTGCTTCGGCGGTTCCTGCCTGCTCTGCCTTGCTCACCGCTCTGGCGGTTTCTCTCTGCTCTGCCTTGCTCACCGCTCCGGCGGTTTCTCTCTGCTCTGCCTTGTTCACCGCTCCGGCGGTTCCTGCCTGCTCTGCCTTGCTACTTCATTGCAAGTATCTTGTGTGTATCTGGTTCTGCCTTTCCCTTCCAGTCTGTTCGGTGTGAACAGAGCCCTGTCCCCTCTGCTCTGCCTTGCTCACTGCTCCGGCGGATTCTGCCCGCTCTGCCTTGCTCACCGCTCCGGCGGTTTATCTCTGCTCTGCCTTACTCACCGCTCCAGCGGTTTCTGCCCGCTCTGCCTTGCTCACCGCTCCGGCGGTTTGTCTCTGCTCTGCCTTGTTCACCGCTCCGGCGGTTCCTGCCTGCTCTGCCTTGCTACTTCATTGCAAGTATCTTGTGTGTATCTGGTTCTGCCTTTCCCTTCCAGTCTGTTTGGTGTGAACAGAGCCCTGTCCCCTCTGCTCTGCCTTGCTCACTGCTCCGGCGGATTCTGCCCGCTCTGCCTTGCTCACCGCTCCGGCGGTTTATCTCTGCTCTGCCTTACTCACCGCTCCAGCGGTTTCTGCCCGCTCTGCCTTGCTCACCGCTCCGGCGGTTTCTGCCCGCTCTGCCTTGCTCACCGCTCCGGCGGTTTATCTCTGCTCTGTCTTACTCACCACTCCGGCGGTTACTGCCCGCTCTGCCTTGCTCACCGCTCCGGCGGTTTCTGCCCGCTCTGCCTTGCTCACCGCTCCAGCGGTTTCTCTCTGCTCTGCCTTGCTCACCGCTCTGGCGATTCCTGCCTGCTCTGCCTTGCTCACCGCTCCGGCGGTTTCTGCCTGCTCTGCCTTGCTCACTGCCCCGGCGGTTCCTGCCTGCTCTCCCTTGCTCTCCGCTCCGGCGGTTCCTGCCTGCTCTGCCTTGCTCACCGCTCCGGCGGTTCCTGCCTGCTCTGCCTTGCTCACCGCTCTGGCGGTTCCTGCCTGCTCTGCCTTGCTCACCGCTCCGGCGGTTTCTCTCTGCTCTGCCTTGCTCACCGCTCCGGCTGTTTCTCTCTGCTCTGCCTTGCTCACCTTTCTGGCGGGTTTCTCCCTGCTCCGCCTTGCCCACCGCTACGGCAGTTCCTCTCTGCTCTGCTTGTCTACCGCATCTGCGGTTCTGTTCCTGAATCCCAGTCTGTACTGGACCCTATCCAGCCTGTGCTCCAACCTGCTAGTACCTCTCCGTCTGCACGCCAGCCGTACTTGTCAATACCGTCCTGTCTGCATACCAGCCGTGCCTACCAGTATCCTCCTGTCTGCACTCCAGCCGGGCCTGCCAGTGCCCACCTGTCTGCATGCCAGCCGTGCCTCCCAATACCCACCTGTCTGTGTGCCAGCCTAACCTGCCTGTTCCTGTATTCCCCGGTGTGGGTCAACAGCCGTGTCCGGGGTCTGGCCTGGAGTAGCACCTGGTCCCTCTGCTCGTTTCCTCCCTGGTGCACGGCGTCGTTAGCCGTCGTGCGACCTAGGTTGGATCGGGTAGATACTTAGTTACGCCCCTCCAGGCACTCTCCGGTTCATGGCACAGTGGAATCACTAAATCACGCACACGCCAGTCCGCCCAGGCGTGTGCATAACAATAAGAGTCAGTTTGTAGGAATCGGCGTCTCACTGTTCTCTGAGCCAGCAGTCAGTGTAATAGCAGACTGGCTGAGTTTCACTTTTGGCAGAGGCGGCAAAATGTCACCCCTGGGAAGCATGTAAGGCCGCCATCTGAGGCGAGATGCTCATCCCCTCTCATGGTGGAAGCGTTTCTCTATTGGGGGACTCCCGACAGATGTTAGGGGAGAAAAGTATCTGGCTGATCCTTTTATTTTCTAGAGATAATCCACTGAATCATGATTCTGTCAGAGGGTTTCTTATTGAGATCACTTGCAAGGGGGCTGAGTGTTTCTGTGTATTAGACTTTACCCACTCTGGGGAGATTTTTCAAAATCATTAATGGTTCACTGTATAGCTATATATGAATCGCACTCATTCAGTACATGCCTATATATACTATACACAGATAGAATATGTCCATGTATAATGCACAACTGTGTCTACTGCATATGTGTATATACTATACATTTATATATGTGTTTATGTATTGTACCTGTGTGTATTTATATATAATAAGTACATTATATACTAACATACGCTCCACTTGGGGATGGGGTCAGTGGGTCAGTCCCAGCCTAGATTTGTCAGAACAGTAATGACAAGATGCAGCCTGTCAGAGAATATAGGTAGTGATTTAGTAACAGTATTCCCGAGCTTTAAGGTCTCTGGTCGGTGCTGTGTGGGATGAGAATCCTGATCGTGCACTGACCATACCGCTCTGAGCTTCAGGATCACAATCAGTAAATCACTGCTTGTAATCTCTAACTGCAGCCTCCTGTCATTATTGTTCTAAACAATCTGACACATGTAGCATCGGCGTCTCTGCCTCCTGCCGGGCAGAGACACCATTCCCCTCACCACCGCGGTCCTGGTCCGGCATCTTCAGGCCTCCCTGCTGCTGCACGCAGCTTCCCGGGCACTGCGCTTAAAGGGGTCGCGCTTCGTCCTAAAGAGTCCCCGGCCAATGGCCGGAGGACTTCTCCTATATAAGGCACCTCCTCCACAATGGAGGTGCCTGTGCAAGGTTGTTGTTTCGTGTACTTACACTTGCTTCAACCCTCAGGTCCCGCTGCCAGTCAGTCCTGCCCGCCAGTCTGTCTCTAGTTCTGCTCGCCAGCCTGACTTCAGTCCAGTCTGCCAGTCTGACTGCAACCCAGCCCGACAGTCTGCCTACAGTCCAGCCCGCCAGTCTGTCTATGGGCTCTGCCCGCCTGCCTATTACCAGCCAGCTGTGCCTGCCAGTCTGCTTACCCGGAGCACCTGCCAGTTACCTGTTGTGCCCGCCAGCCTGACTACCTGGAGTACCCGCCAGTTACCCGTTGTGCCCGCCAGCCTGCTTACCTGGAGCACCTGCCAGTTACCTGTTGTACCCATCAGCCTGCTTACCCGGAGCACTTACCCGTTACCTGTTGTGCCCGCCAGCCTTCCTACCTGCAGCACCCGTCTGGCTATCTGCCATTCCAGCCTGCTTATCTACCTGGACCACACGTCTGCCTTCCTGCCGTGCTTATCCGCTGTACCGGTCAGCTCCTGTCATCTGACCAGTGGGAGTCACCTGCTCTCATACAAGGTCGGTCCCAGAGTAGCACCTGGTTCACCTGCCCGGTCCCTCCCTGGTTCACGGAGTCGACTAAGCCGCCGTGTGACCTTGGTCAGACCGTGTAGGCACCTAGTTTCGCCCCTCTGGTCCCTCCTTCCACCACCCGGACCCGTAACAACACATTCCTGGCCATTCTTTGCATTTCATTCTGGGTGGAGTCATGGGGTCATTGAGATCCTGGATGGGCTTGAAGTATGTGTAAGGAGTCAGAAGCGATGTTATCACTGGCACCAAACAGGAGTATCCGGGAAGAGGATCTTTTAAGATGGGATAAACCACCACACTGAGTTGTGTAAAATAATGCAGCGTGTGACTGTGCTTAATTACAAAGGTAAAATAAACTTTTATTTAAATTTGAAAAACGCACCACTAGAGATTCGAGACAGTAAACTTGTAATTCGGGGCACAGATATCTTCCCTTGATCGGTCTGCATCAGGAGGATGTGGACCCATGGATCTGTTGTCTCTGTCAAACTTACAGTTGAAACCAGAAGTTTGCATACACTATATAAGAAAACACATATGCATGTTTTTCTCAATATCTCACAGGAAATCAGAATAAACTTTGCCTGTTTTAGATCAATTAGGATCATCATCATTTTTAATATTTACCAAATGCCAGAATAATGAGAGAGAGAGCGAATGTTTTAAGGCATTTTTATTACTCACTGCAAAGTCAAAAGTTTACATACATTTCATTAGTATTTGGTGCCATTGCCCTTAAACTAAATTACTTGGGTCAAACGTTTGCAATATCCTTCCACAAGCTTCTCACGATAGTTGGTCGGAATTTGGGCCCATTCCTCCTGACAAAACTGGTGTAACTGATCCAGGTTTGTATGTCGCCTTGCTCGCACCTGCCTTTTCTGCTTTGCCCATAAATTTTCAATGGGATTGAGATCAGGGCTTTGTGATGACCACTGCAAAACATTGACTTTGCTATCCTTAAGCCACTTTGTTACCACTTTGGCAGCTTGCTTCAGGTCATTGTCCATTTGGAAGACCCATTTCCGCCCAAGCTTTAACTTCCTGGCTGATGTCTTGAGATGTTGCTTCAGTATTGCCACATAATCTTTTCTTATGATGCCATCTCTTTTGTGAAGTGCACCAGTCCCTCCTGCTGTAAAACAACCCCACAACATGTTGCTGCCACCCCAGTTGGGATGGTGTTCTTAGGCTTCCAAGCTTCTCCCTTTTTCCTACAAACGTAACGATGGCCATTATGCCCAAAAAGTTCACTTTTAGTTTCATCAGCCCGCAAGATATGTCTCCAAAAATTAAGGTCTTTGTTCCTGTGTGCATTTGCAAACGCTAATTTGACTCTTTTATGTTTCTTTTGGAGTATTGGCTGACAGAGTGGCCTTTCAGACCATGTTGATACACTACTCGTTTTACTGTGGGTATTGACACAATTTTGCTTTTGTCCTTGGGTTGATATGCACATGTCGGATCAAAGCACATTCATCTCTGGGACAAAGAACCCGTCTCCTTCCTAGGCGGGACGATGGCTGGACATTCCCATCTTGTTTTTACTTGCGTATAATTGTTTGTACAGATGAAGGAGGCACCTTCAGGTATCTTGAAATTGTACCCAAGGATGGGCCAGACCTGTGCAAGTCCACAACTCTCTTCCTGATATCTTGGCTGATTTCTTTAGACTGTCTTCTGATGCTTCACTAAGAAGCAGTGTGTTTCAGGTATGCATTAAAATACATCCACATGTGTGTCTCTAATTAAATCGGATGTTGCCAAAAACAGAAGCTTCCAAACACATGACATCATCATATGGGCAGTCCAGAATTGTTTAAATGAATAGCAATCTTAGAGTATGTAAAAATGCCTTAAAACATTCTCTCTCAATATTCTGGCATTTGACAAATATTAAAAATTATGACAATCCTAATTGACCTAAAACAGAAAAGGTTTATACTGATTTCATGAGATATTGAGAAAAACATACGTATGTCTTTTTATATAGTGTATGTAAACTTCTGGTTTCAACTGTAAATACTGGACTCACAAGTAGCTATGACACAATAGAAGATAGCCTGAACTATCTCATGAAGTTGATCTTGTGGCATGATGGTGGTTCTTGGCACCATGTCCACTGCCGGGTTGGGAGATAGTGATCCCTGGACAGCAGCCTATGATATTGGAAGCCGGCTTGTCCTCGGTAAGGATGCTGGGGAATGCATGATTGGAGCTGCGTGTTGGGACTCAAAAGGAGTAGGTTATGCTTGAGACCTTGGAATGGTCTGGGAAGAAGCGCTCCCTGAAGGACGATACATTGCACACCAAATAAACTGCTCTGATCTAGGAGCGCTACCTAAGGTATCAGTGCGGAATTTGTGGATGTTGCCTTTTTGGTAATTGTAGTGTCCTGTGATGGTGTAGTTGTCTTTCTTCCCCATCTGGTTAGGTAAAATGTAATCTCCGAGTAGTTGTTGTTTAGATTATGGCCCAGAAGAACAATGAACACGTCTTTACTCTACATTTGCCAGGACTATTCCTCCCACCTTGAAAGGTTTTATCACTTAAAATTGTATTTTTCTTCTCTTTTTCACACTAATAGAGACCTTGATGTGTATGTTTTACAGCAGGGGTCTCAAACACGCGGCCCGCGGGCCGCATGCGGCCCCTGAGGCTGCTTTATGCGGCCCGCAGGCACAGACCCCTTGACGATCCCGACCTGGTCCAGGAGGAGCCGCCGACAGCAGCGCTGAATTGCCACACAGAGACTGTTTCCCAGCACTGCATTTCCAATGCCAGCCGCTGGCCAATCAGAGGCCAGCAGCTGATATCTGCGTGTCGGCGCAGCGAGTATGACGTCATTGCCATATGCAGAAGTCAGCTGCTGGCCTCTGATTGGCCGGCGGCTGACATTGAAAATGCTGTGCTGGGAGACAGTCTCTGTGCGGCAATGCAGCACTGCTGTCGGCGGATCCTCCTGGACCAGGTCGGGATCGTCAAGGGGTCGGACTCTGTGGTGCCTGCGGGCCACATCTGCAGGAAGGCCGCAGAGGGAACGGAGGACAGGTGAGAATCATCTTTTTTTTTTTTTCTATTTTATGTGTGTGAAGAACAGCACAGGGGGCACATAGCCACAGGATGGGGACCGGGATGGGGCACAGAGCCACAAGAGGGGACCTGGATGGGGCACATAGCCACAAGAGGGGACCTGGATGGGGCACATAGCCACAGGATGGGGACCTGGATGGGGCACAGAGCCTCAAGATGGGGACCTGGATGGGGCACATAGCCACAAGATGGGGACCTGGATGGGGCACATAGCCACAAGATGGGGACCAGATGGGGACCTGGATGGGGACCAGAGCCACAAGATGGGGACCTGGATGGGGAATATTGCCACAGGATGGGGACCTGGATGGGGCACATAGCCCCAAGATGGGGACCTGGATGAGGCACATTAGTACAAGATGGGCGCCAGGATGGGGAACGTTGC
The DNA here is from genome assembly GCF_046119375.1 of Phyllobates terribilis. Taxonomy (NCBI): domain Eukaryota; kingdom Metazoa; phylum Chordata; class Amphibia; order Anura; family Dendrobatidae; genus Phyllobates; species Phyllobates terribilis. Next base: position 33,212 of record NW_027363764.1, on the reverse strand, counting down.
CACAGGATGGGGACCTGGATGGGGCACATAGCCACAGGATGGGGACCTGGATGGGGCACATTAGTACAAGATGGGGACTTGGATGGGGAACATTACTACAAGATGTTTTCCATTATTACTATATGATGCTAATTGTAAGACAATATTACTGTATGTGGCCAATTGGGGGAAATAAAATTGTAAAAAAAATAAAAAATAAAATAAAGCATGAAAAAATATTGGGCACTAAAAATGCTGTTTTATATGTAAACTAAAGTAAACACAAAAAAGTGCACGTTTATTATCGCCACATCCATAACGACCCAAGCCATAAAAAAATAAACACGGCAAAAATGTTCAAAAGGTGTATACAAAAAAAATGGTATCACTAAAAATGTCACATTGAACAAAGAATGCGGCCCCCCAAATTCAAATTTTTTCCATGTGCGGCCCATATACCCAGCCGAGTTTGAGACCCCTGTTTTACAGAAAGAAATACATGACTGAGGCCAGCACTGCTTTCACTGCTCAAGAGGAATTACCACCATTTTCTACTGAGCAATCATCAGCCACATCTGATGAATCCTCTAATGACTCCTTGTAAGTAATTTTGACAACATACAAAAATAGAAATAAAAGATGAACAATTTATGTAACTTTTGAATTCAAATTAAAATTAGATTAAAGTCAAAGTTAAAGGGGTTGTGCCATAAAGAATACAGTTAACCAACCAGAAAAGATGGAATTAAATAGTTTTGTAATTTGTGTTTAAAAATTATGTTTCATTCAAAAGATACCAAGCTTTTATTTTTTGTGTTATGCTCTCTGGTGCCCCCTGGTGTTATTCCATTACGACCTGGTAGTGAGTGATCAGCTGGTCGAGTTTGCGCAGTTCCATTCATAAGAGGTCCCCCCAACTCCCCACCCGCAGCATACACAACATATTCTCTGTCAGAAGTCTGACAGCGCAGGCGCCCTGCTGTAAGCACAGAGCCTGTCTGTCTATGATTCAGCCCCTGCGCTCACACAACTGACCTCTGAGTGAGATCATCTGCTTCACAGACCCGCGAGCTCGATTGCAGAGAGACGCTTCATAATTTAAAAAAAAAAAAAAAAAGGCTTGGTATCTTTGGAATGAAGCATAATTTTTAATCCCTATGAATTGCAAAACTATTTCCACCTTTTCTGGTTGGTTAACTGTATTCTTTATCGTGGCACAGCCCCATTAATATTAACATAATTTGTATTTCATATGTATAAAGGAAAGAAAAAGAAGCTTAGAAAAAGAATTAGGCAACATGTATCAGTTGTCAGGTTTTCTTTAAGCTCAGTACTAATCAAAAGTTTGAAGCATCCTTTTAATGCAATGGTTTTACTTGTTTTTATTGGAATATGAATATTGTAGATTTAGACTGTGTGCACACGAGAAGGAATAGTAGCGTTTTGGACGCAGCATATTTTTACTGTGTTGTACAGTACAAGTACAGTGGATGGGATTAACAGAATCCCATGTCCACTGTGCTTCTTTTTTTACACTGCATAAAGTCACCTGCAGTGCGTGTTTTTGAGCCGCAGCATGTCAATTTGTTTTGCGGCAATGCAAAAAACGCATGTATATCATAAATAAAGAAATAATTTTAAAAAATGACGTGGGGTGCCCCCTATTTTTGATAACCAGCCCAAGTAAAGCAGACAGGTGCAGGTTTATAATACCAAGCTGGAAAGGTCCATGAATATTGGCCCCCTCCCTGCCTAAGCCCGCAGTCGCCCCAGAATTGGCCCATCTATGAGATGGGCCAATTCGGGCACTTTGCCCGACTCTTCCCGATTGCCCTTGTATGGTTTCAAACAAGGGAATAATTTATGGGGTTGATGTCAGTTTCATAATGTCAGCTTGCATCAAGCCATGGTGTTAAGAAGTAATGTTTCTCCTTGCGGAGAGCGACATGCTAAGCACGTCAAGGTTAGGAGACTTTTCAAACCGCAATGCTCTTCTGGGAAATATGCAAATTGTCTCTTCAGAGAGGAATAGAACCAGAACTCTAGTGCCACCTATTGGAAGTATCAATCTTAAAAGCCAATATTGACCCTTTAACGAGTATTATCACATGACTTAGGATAAAATCCAAGACCAGAAGCTCACTTTGCTGACACTGTGTTTCCCAGAAGAGCATTGCTCCTTGTGCTATGAGTACAGTTTTTCCTTTTTTACCGTTTGATAGAAGGCACCCAAGTGCCGCTAAGTGTGTGTAGAAGTATGAATACCACTATAAAATACTAAAGGCAGATTAGGGACAAAGTTTTTTATATACCCCTAGGCGTTTTTAATCAAATATGAAATAAAGGCTAAATTTCATGACTTGTTAGAGAGGGGTCTCTTTTGCGGTTCTCCCCATTTTGTAAATACATTATCAATATACCCCTTCCAGGCCATTGTTTTCCTCACAGTTTGTTATATATTACTAACCCAGTAATAAAAAAAACACACACAGGATAAAATAGTTTATTTTTGAAAACACTCCCCCACACTTCACTCACCAACTTATTAAAAAGCAAAAAAAACACCCTAAAGATCTGGCGTAATCTTGCAAATCAGGAGTAGCCCAAAAATGGGAACCTGAAAGACATAAAAAGAGTTAAATAAAAACAAGAAACACTCCCTAATTCACCAATTTATTATTAAGTAATAATTAGTGATGGGCGAGCACCAAAATGCTCGGGTGCTCATTGCTCGGGTCGAGCAAATTGGAATGCTCAGGTGCTCGATCCGAGCAATGAGCCCAATGTAAGTCTATGGGAAATTCGAGCATTTTTCAGGCGACTCCCTCAGCGGTCTGCAGAGGGACTATGTGAGAACGAAGTTCCAAAAGCCCTAAAATTATCTGAAGGTAAAAAGGTAGAAAGGGTCCACAGAATTGGTCCTCCATCCTCTGTCTCTGGAGCCCACAATACTACCAGACCAAGACAGGTCATTATGAAATTTTTGGATTTCAATGATAAAGCTGACATTATCCGAGCTTACAAACAATTAAACCACCCATTGATCATTCAAGGCCATAAAATCCTGCTTTTCGAAGACTACTCAATTGAAGTAACCAGGAAAAGGAAGTCCTTCAGCGCTTTATGCACCAGACTGCGCAAAGAAAAAATCCGCTTTCAACTACGCTATCCGGATACTCTACGCCTGAAAGACACTGATGGCTCTTTCCGGGAATTTATCTCACCTGATAAGGCAGACTCTTTTGTCAACAGGCCCAGTCCTGAACAGACCCTCCAGGCAAAAACTCCCTCTAGTTCACGGTCACCTAGGAGACCCACGAAACAAGGAGACAAAGGAGACCAGAGCTATAACAATCGCTGATTTAATGAGTTTCTCCTTTTATACGCTTGGTGGCCCTGGAGTGAAAGTCTTTTATGGAGGCAATTGTTTGAGAAAATTCTGATAAATTACCTTAATTAGGGGGGGAGTTAGGTTTGAATTTGAATCTAAATTTAAATTTAAATGTAATCTGTTATATTGCACACATGGTCGGGCAGAAGTGAAGCCCAGGAGATAGTCTTTTCCCTAGCGAGCAGTTAAACATGTTTACGCTCTTGCTAGGTCAGTTCTTTAAAACTTTTGTATATTGTTTTTTTGAGTTTGTTTCACATGTTCGAGCTTTGCTCGTTAGTACGTAATCTAACTACATGTCATCATTATTTTGTAAGTTGTTCACCAAACATGTCTATCTTTACAGTCTTTGAATATGTATATCGTATCTTTGAATGTTAAAGGTTTGCTCTCTCCCCAAAAACGGATGAAAGTCCTTACACATTTAAAACGTTTAAAGCCTGACATAGCCCTTCTACAAGAAACACATTTGCCTGAAGCAGATTTCCCCCGGATGAAAAAATTATGGGTTGGGGGTATCTATGGTTCACCGTCCATAGATAGAAAGGCTGGAGTCTTAATCCTTATTAATAAGCAGTTTATACACCAGCTCATAAGTGAGCAGCAGGATGGAGAAGGGAGATTGATTCAATTAACATTATCTACGTCTTGTGGAACCTTCTCTATCTACAATGTATATGCGTCTAACATAGGCAACAAACCTTTTTTTAAAGAATTGGAGACTAGACTCTTATTTGACTCCAACCCTAACAAAATAATAGGTGGAGACTTTAACTCGGTGGTTTCAGTTCATGAGGATAGGAAAAACACTACTGGTACTCCGCAATCGGTTACCTCACATGACAAAGCACTAGCACCTTTTTTGTCTAGTTGCCAATTAATTGATTCATGGAGGTTTTTGAAACCCAGTAATAGAGAATATACGCGCTTCTCACACGCCAACGACTCTTGGTCTTGTATTGACTACTTTTGTGCAAATTGATGATATTGTTATTTCTGATCATGCTTCAGTGAGGTTGGAACTATCAAAGGATTTCCCTCGGGGCCCTGACTTCTTGTGGAGATTTCCAGATTACTTTTGCAAAGACAACTCATTTATTTCCTCTCTCAAGATATGGTTTAGCGAATTTTTATCTGACAATTCGGCACACCAAGATAACCCCACATTATTGTGGGAATCGGCCAAGGCGGTACTGAGAGGAAAAATTTTGGCATATACTTTTTCTCACAAAAAAGGGTTATGAAAAAATATAGTGAATTGTCCTCTGAACTGAAACAAGCCTACACTACATTTCTTCTTGACCCTTCCCCTCTTAATAAAACACATTGCTCTCAAAAACAATCTGAATTCAACCAATATGCAGATATGAGAGAAAAATTCCATTTATCTCAAACAGAAGCATTCTTTTATAGGTTTGGTAACAAATCGGGGAGGGTGATGGCCAATTTAGCTAAAGGTATGAGAAAGCCATAGGGAATTTTTAAATTAAGAAATAATAATGGGGTTATTCACACGGACCTTAAATCAATTAATGAGATTTTAGGCTCATTCTATAAGGACCTATACAAAAAAGCAAAACAAACCTTGCCCCTCTCTGATACACTCTTGGATAAGGTCAAATTACCTTTTTTTCCGGAGGAACATAAATCTATATTAAATAAACCTCTTTCATTGGAGGAGATTACCACTACAATTAAAAATTTGAAACCAAACAAAGCCCCTGGACCTGATGGATACACTTCTGACTTCTTTAAATCCTTAACGGAAGAGGTGTCCCCGTTGTTAGTACCGATCTTCAACAAAATAATTTGTGGCAATCCCATTTTCCCTTCCGCAACTATGGCTTATGTCAAATTATTACTAAAGCCAGACAAAGATCCATTATCCCCCAATTCATACAGACCGATTTCACTTATAAATATCGACATTAAGCTTTTATCTAAAATAATGGCTGATAGACTGACCTCCATTCTACCCCACCTTATATCCCATGTACAATCAGGCTTTTTTAAAGGTCGCTCACCCACGCTAAATATTAGGAAAGTATTATTGGCGCTCGATAAAATCCACTCTACTCCTGATCTAAAGGGATCCACAGCAATTATCTCCCTTGACACCGAAAAAGCCTTTGATAATATAAGTTGGGATTGGTTATACATGGTTTTAACGAAGATGTCATTGTCAGGCCCCTTTTTTAATGACATTCGTAATTTATACACTTCTCCAAAAGCCCAGGTGCATAACCCGGGTTTTTTATCCTCTCCCTTCCCTCTTGAAAAGGGAACGAGACAAGGGTGTCCTTTATCCCCCTTACTTTTTAATCTGGCACTAGAACCCTTAGTCCGTATTTTGTCAGACCCTAAAACTTTTTCAGGCATCTAATTTAACAAAAAATCAATTCAGGCGACTTTTTTTGCAGACGACATCATTTTGTTCATGTCAGATCCCTTTCTACATTTACCTCTGGTGTTGGATCTACTTAAAAAGTTTGGCTCATATTCTGGATTCAAAATAAACACTAAAAAATGTGAATTGCTACCATTAACTGAAAAGGGTATGAAACTCTACCCAAAAAAATCTTTCTATGATATTAATATAGCTACATCCCATATCACCTACACTGTGTTCCAAATTATTATGCAAATATTATTTTCTCAGATTTTCCCAAATTACCTATATGAATTGCAGTCATTGTAATTTTCCAGTCAAATAACTATTAGAGTACAATTGAAAGGTTTTTGTATAAACTGCCTATGATAACAGTATATTTTTAAAAAAATAAAAAACTCAAACTGCACTCAAAATGCATGTTCCAAATTATTATGCACAGCAGAGTTTTCAACCTTTTCATTTTAATAAAGAACAAAAAATGGTCATTTTTGCAATTATAAGCATTAGCAGGTTATTACAAACTGAAATCAAACCGTTTTCACCTCAAAACTTTATTCTAGGTGATGTTACATTTGCACATAGGACCCTTTGTTCGAAAGGAGCTTCTGAACTCTCTCGTCCATTGAATTTGTCAGGTTTTGGATGGTTTCTGCTTCAATTGTTTTGCATGAGGACAGAATACCCTCCCAGAGCTGTTGCTTAGATGTGAACTGCCTCCCGCCATCATAGACACTCCTTTTGATGATGAGGTTCTCAATGGGGTTGAGGTCAGGGGAGCATGGGGGCCACACCATAAGTTTTTTCCCAGAAACCATCCAAAACCTGACAAATTCAATGGACGAGAGAGTTCAGAAGCTCCTTTCGGACAAAGGGTCCTATGTGCAAATGTAACATCACCTAGAATAAAGTTTTGAGTTGAAAACGGTTTGATTTCAGTTTGTAATAACCTGCTAATGCTTATAATTTCAAAAATGACCATTTTTTTGTTCTTTATTAAAATGAAAAGGTTGAAAACTCTGCTGTGCATAATAATTTGGAACATGCATTTTGAGTGCAGTTTGAGTGTTTTATTTTTTTAAAAATATACTGTTATCATAGGCAGTTTGTACAAAAACCTTTCAATTGTACTCTAATAGTTATTTGACTGGAAAATTACAATGACTGCAATTCATATAGGTAATTTTGGAAAATCTGAGAAAATATTATTTGCATAATAATTTGGAACACAGTGTATTTGGGCATAAAAATAGGCCGGTTGCCATCTTCTTTATATACATTAAATTACCCCCCCCCCATCAAAAAAATTACTGATCAATTGAAATCGTGGCAGGATTTGCCCTTGTCTTTTTTAGGTAGGGCGCATCTCGTTAAGATGATAAGTACTTCTAAAATTATATATCAACTCCAAACTCTGCCATTACTGCTGAAACACTCTGACGTAATCACACTTAATAGGGCCTTCCGTCATTTTATATGGAGAGGAAAACGTTCTAGGATTAGCCTTGACAAACTTATGTCATCCAAGGATGATGGAGGCATCAATTTTCCAAGTATCAGGAATTACAACCTTGCTTGCCTTTTTTGCTACATAATTCACTGGCTCCACAAAAGACATACATACTCTGATTACTCTTTGGAATCAGACTATGCTTACCCCTTTAATTTAACTGCAGTAATACACTTCTACACCCTGACATTTTCTTTAAATATTGGAAGCAGCAACTTGATGACGTTGAAATCCCTACTAAGATCAGATTAGGCTGGAATATATTTAGAAAATACATTATAAACGAATCATGGAGAGAGACTCAGAATAAAATAATACACGGGGCCATTTACGCTTTTAATATACCGAAAAAAGATCCTTTGTCAAATAGGATGATTGCATGCCCTAAATGTCATCACCCATACTCTGATCTTATGCACGGCCTATGGTCCTGCCCTGATTCAACAGTATACTGGAATCAAGTCTCAGATGTGATAAAGACTATATGGGGCCCAGGATACACTCTCTCTCCATATGTAGCCATACTACATCATTGGAATAACCCAGAAAATCCTGACCAAAAATCAAAAGGCCCCCCAAAACTACTTCATGCTCTATTCTTCCTGGCAAAAAGAGTTACTTAAACATTGGCTGGATCCTATCATTCCCCCTATAGCAGAGCTAATAATCCAAATGAAACATTTTATGCGAGTAGAGCAATTAGATACCCTTTGTAACAAAGAACAGCAAGCTGGCAAATTTCTATCAAAATGGAAGCAGTTTATTATAACATGCTGTTCTCTGTCTGAAAAGAATAAAATTGTCAAACCATTTACTTCTACAGAATGGTATATTCTGGAGGATCTAAATAATAACCTAGGACTCTTACGTGTTAACTAAAGCAGGGTGTAAAATAATACTTCTTTCTGTATTATTTTCTCTACTGAGGACTTCTCAAAGTATCAATATCACGATATTCTTATAAAAAAATGTATCTATTTATTCTTGGATTGTCCATTAAAAAGAATCAGATTGCAGCAGGTACATACAATAATTAGTTATAAAGTAATTGTCCATTTGTCCATAATTAGCTTAATTGTTGAGATTCACCCATCTTTCCTTGGATCCTGGCTGGTAAATCATGTCTTTGTCCAGCACGTGTCCAGGCCTACATGTCAGATACTTCTCAGCATGAAGATTCTGTGTCTTGTGGGGTGGGAAGAGCAAGAGAGCCCCCCTTTCTGTACCATGGGCTTTTATAGCCAGTCGTATGGCACACCTGTTCTACATATGGTAGTGAACTAAAAATACACACACAAATAGCGCATGTCAACTAGACACGATGGCTGATGCAATCCTTGTGCAGTGTATAAAACTCAAAATTTGAGAATAAAATGAATATCCACTATTAATTATTTAACACAGGGGAGATAATCATCACAATTTATCATTATTTAATTAATTCCATTGACTGTAGATGACTGTAACTTGCTAATACTTAGTTTAGATGTCTATTTGTTAAGCCAGCTAACCGGAACTTATTGATTATTCATTGTGGATGATCTGTGTACAGGTTCCTTATTATGTGCACCCTGGCTTTGATTTATTTGTTTTATATGTCTTTCTATGATTTGTTCTGTTGAAAAAAACAAATAAAAATGATGTTTGAAAAAGGCTGATGTATCTGATAGGGCCGTCACTGTCACAGTTCCTCCTTTGGTGGAAGACGGCGAATATGAAATTTCTCGTATCTTGAATTCTAGATGGCATAGAGGGAGATTACAGTATCTTGTCTCCTGGAAGGGTTTTGGTCCCGAAGATAACTCGTGGGTAAGGACGGATGATGTCTCTGCTCTTAGGCTTGTTAAAGCTTTTCCACAGGAGGTTTCCGGATAGGCCTGGGCCTGGAGAATCTGGAGGATCCGGAGGATCCTCATAAAAGAGGGGGTACTGTTAGAACCCTCCTGTTTGTTTTTTCCATCTTGTGTTTTGCGGTCACGTGACCATTTGCCTTTATATTCCAGCTCCGCCCTTCTGGCTGTGCTGGACTTCAGTGTTTGACTGTTTCTCTAGCCTGGTGCTTTGGTGCCCTTCTCTGTCAGTTCACTTGGTCCTTCTGGTACCTCTTGTACCTTTTGTCAGTTTGTCTTTTTGTGTTCTGCAGCAACTTCTCTGTTTAGGAGGTGTCCCATTTTTTGTCCTAGTCCTTAGTTCTTTTAGGGACCTTAATGCTATAGGTCTTCGTTCAGACTAGCCGAGTACTAAGGCGGGTCTGTTCGCTAGGAACAGGCAGCCTGCTACATCATAGGGATTCAGCTTAGTCTTAATGTAGGGACAGCTTTCCCCTATCTTTCCTTAGTACATGTTGCAGATCATAACATTTTATTTCTAATTGGGATATTGGTTGGTTTAATATATTTTATCTTCTGATATTTTGGGTAGCTTTATACTTTCTAAAAATTGATTGATCAGTTGGGCATTAGGTTGTGGTATTGTATTGTTTTTTTTGTAAATTGTAGAGGGTTGAGTAATAATTTGCGAAGGTATTGGCAATCTCTTTGTTTGGTCATTTTAGCTTTGACTTTAGTCGCTTGTATTTTACCTGCTCTGTTTCCCTGCCAATAGTATTTAGCTTTGCTTTTCCGTAGGTTATGCCCGTATTTATGTTGGAGCAATTGATATAAATCGTATCTTAATTTTTGTAATTTTTGGAGAGTTGTGTTTACGGGGCTGTTTTTATGCATTTCTTCTAGTGAGGCTTTGTTTTGGTTGATTTCCTCTATTTGGCATATTCTTTCTTTTTTGTTTTGGGATGCTATTTGAATTAGTTTTCCTCTAATATAAGCCTCATGAGCATACCATACTGTTGATGCGGACACGTTGAGTGTATTATTAATTATAAAATATTCTTTCAAGGTCTCCTGCAGTTGGGGCCTAATTTTATGTGTTGCGATTAGGTAATTATTTACTCTCCATGGGGAGTATGTCGTGTAGTTGTATCCCTCTTTAATGTGTTACGAGATGGGCATGGTCTGACCATGTGATGTTACCTATCGTGGCTTTTGGATGTCATGTAATAACCATTTATCTGTAAGAATTAGGTCGATTCTTGAGTAGCCCTTGTGTGAATGTGAATAGAACGTGTAATCACGTACGGAGGTGTGCAAAACTCGCCAAACATCGTAGAGTTCTTACGCCAAGAGAGTCTGAGAAAGAGAACGAGCTTTTTCTTTTTTTGAGGATGTACAGATTTGTCTATGCCTGGCATGGGGTGATATTAAAATCCCTGCGCACCAGCAGGGCTCTTTTTTTTGCATCTGTTATTACCGCTAAAGTTTCCTTAACAAATGAAATCTGCTTGGAATTAGGGGCATATTTGGAGGCGATCGTGTAAATTTTGTTATTTCTTCTGCATACTAAGATGATGTATCTGCCTTCATTGTCTACAATGCTGTTGATCAATTGGAAGGCGATGGTGTTTTTTATCACTATTACTACTCCCCTTTTTTACCAATTGCGTGAGAGTGAAACACATTGGGAAGTTTCTGTTCTGCAACCTGTGTACGTCAACACTGTTTAAGTGAGTTTCTTGAACACACAGTCGGGCCTCTCTCCATAGTAGAGATCTTTTAACCCCTTTATGACCTGGGGCATACTAGTTCGCCCCAGGTCATCATACCCGGTTCAGCACGGGCCCCGGCGCTCAGCCTGCACTGAACCAGTGATTTATACAACTGACATGTGCTCGCAACAGCCGCGGGTGGAATCGCGATCCACCCCCAGCTGTTAACCAGTTAAATGTCGCTGTCAATCTTGGCATTAGCCCCGCCCATCGGTGTTCCCATCACATGATCGCGGGTCACCGATGGGTTGGCATGACAACCCGCGGTCTGCAGCAGACCCCAGTGGTTGTCATGTCCTGATTGCTATGAGCGCCGCCGGCCAGTGGTTGATGCTCATAGCAAGTGAACAATTCTGCTGCATATAGGCGATCTGCTCATCTCCTGTATGCAGCAAAGCCGATCTAACCCAAAATAGTATCAATAAAAACGTCAGCTCGACGCGCAAAAAATAAGCCATCACCTGGCCCTAGATTCCGAAAAATGGAGATGCCCAGGGTCTCGGAAATGGCGTGGCTTTTTTCTATAAGGAAACTTTGGATTTTTTTTTCACCACTTAAATAAAAAGAACCTATACAAGTGTGGTATCTACGAACTCGTAATAACACAGAGAATAATAATAGCAGGTCAGTTTTAGTATTCAGTGAATGTGGTAAAAAAAAAAAACATTTTGTTTTGCTATTTCACCGCACTTGGAATTTTTTTCCCGTTTTCTAGTACATGATATGGTAAGAACCAGTGATGTCGTTCAAAAGTACAACTTGTCCCGCAAAAAATAAGCCCTCACATGACCATATTGAGCGAAAAATATAAAAGTTATGGCTCTTGGAAGAAGGGGAGCAAAAAATTAAAACGGAAAATCGCAAGGTCATTAAGGGGTTAAACAGACTATTTAACCCTTTCACATTGATATTGGAAATGTGAAGTACCATATACAAAATACGGAGAAAATCTATATGTCACCACTAGACAGTTAGGGAAGAATGGGGAAATAACAAAATACAAATCTCAAAAGATATAAATAACTATAACAGTTCCAAGAATAGAGTCCGGTTCTAAGTGAACCTACTGGACATGCCGTGCTATCCAGTATACAACAAGGGGAAGTGAGAATGAAAAAATATTTTTCTCGTGCTACCGCAGAGTATTGGAAAAAATAGTTGTATGATCTGCTCAAAAAAAAATAATAAAAGATCTAGGCAGAGCAACTAAATTGAGGGTACAACGGTTAGGAAAGTAAGCTTGCTGCTTGTTCAGATCCACTCCTTCCTCAACATCGGCGGTTTCGTCTTCTTTATTAGAGAACTTGTCCCTTCTGCCACAGTCGCCAGCGACCACTTCTGCATCAGAGTCATTCCCTGCCGAGGAGATGTCAGGACATGTGTGACTCCTTTCTTAGTCATGATCAGCTTCCAGGGTAGCCCCACTTGTACACGATCTCGTTGTCTTGCAGGATTTTGGTCGCTGTAGAAAACTCGCACCTCCTGTTCAGGGTGGCAGCAGACAGATCAGTGAACATCATGATGCTCCTGAACCTGTCCGGAAGCTCTGGATTTCCCGCCGCGTCTTTGGTTATGGCTTCTTTAAAGTGGAAAAAGTGAAGCCGGGCAATTACATCTCTGGGTGCAGAGGTGGGGGCACTTTTGGGTTTGGGGATCCTGTGCGCCCTGTCTATTAGAAGGTTCCGCTGATACTTTTCAAGGATTAATTCAGTAAAAAAGTCCGTTAGGAACTCCTTCAGTGCGTCTGCAGCAATACTCTCCGGTATCCCTCTAAAATGTAGATTGTTGCGTCTGAAGCGGTTCTCCATATCCACCAACTTTAATCTCCGTGCATTAATCTCCTCATCTGCCTCATTATTAGCGTCGACCAGATTATTGTGAGCAGTAGTGAACTCCTCCAACTTCTCCTTAATATGTGCTTTTCTATCTCCAATGTGCACAATGTCTTTCTGTAATGCAGTGAAGGTGGAGGTAATATCACTGTGTATGCCCTGTTTAAGATCCTCTAAAAGGGACTTCAGTGTGGTCTCTGTAATGGGGGCAGAGCTGTGCCATGTGTCAGGTGCATTTGATACTTGCTGTTTGGTGTCTGGAGGTCTCTGGGCTGCAGGATGGCGATCCACATGGGTCCTCTGTCAGGGGGTGATGTTCCTGTGCTGGTCTCGGACTATAACCGCTCTTTATTAGGTGAGGTCTGACCCGATAGCAGAGGATCAGACCTCATGGAGCGTTCTGCACCGACTCTGGCTGCATGATGAGTTCTACGGCAGCCATCTTGGATTTTACAGGGTGTCGGCACAAAGACTGAGATCCTGCCCTGTGCCACATCTCTGCTCTTTGTGGTGCGCCCCATCGCCGCCCAAAGTGTACCGGAGCTTGTGCTGCACGATATTAAGGTAGTCCTCTACTTTTCTTTGCGCTGTGAGCCGCTATTCGACGGTGGAAGCTCGGAGCTGGGTCTATGTGCGGCCGCTCAGCTCCTCATCTGGACACACCCACTAAATAACATTTCCCACATGTCTACTTTACATCAGCACAATTTTGGAACCAACATTTTTTAAAAATGGGTTAAAATGGGTTAAAAATTGACCAGCGACTTTGAGGGCCCTTAATGACAGAAAATACCCAAAAGTGACACCATTCTAAAAACTGCAACCTTCAAGGTGCTCAAAACCACATTCAAGTAGTTTATTAACCTTCCAGGTGCTTCACAGGATTTTTTGGAATGTGGAAGAAAACAATGAACATTTTTACCTTTCTTTTTTCACAAAAATGTTATATTAGACTCAAATTTTCTTATTTTCATTCACAAGGGTTTTCAACAGGAAAAAATGAACCACTACATTTGTTGTGCATTTCTCCTGAAGAAGCCGTTACCCCATATGTGGGGGGAAACCACTGTTTGGGCACACGGCAGGGCTCAGAAGGGAAGGAGCGCCATTTGACTTTTTGAATGTAAAATTTGCTTGAATAATTTGGGGATGCCATGTCGGGTTTGGAGAGTCACTGATGTGCCTAAACAGTGGAAACCCCCCACAAGTGACCCCATTTTGGAAACTAGACCCCTCAAGGAACTTCTCTTGATGCGTGATGAGCACTCTTAAAAATAAAGAAATCACTTTTTAGGAAAATGAAAAAATCACTTTTTCCACAAAAATGATGTTTTAGCCCCAAATGTTTTTATTTTCACAAGGGTAAGAGGAGAAAATGGACCCCAAAAACTGTTGTGCAATTTCTCCTGAGTACAGCGATACCCCATATATGGGGAAAATACACTGTTTAAGCGCACGGTAGGGTTCAGAAGGGAAGGAGCACGGTGTGACTTTTTGAACGCAAAATTGGCTGGAATCGAGAGCGTATGCCATGTCACGTTTGGAGAGCCGCTGATGCGCCTAAACAGTGGAAACCCCCCACAAATGACCCTATTTTAGAAACTAGACCCCTCAAGGATTTTATCAAGGGTTATAGTGAACATTTTGAACCCAGAGGTACGACACAGAATTTGATACCCATTAGGTCATCATATTGAATAAGTTGTCATTAGTATTGAGCGCATGTGCTTGCTACTTGAGTTTGCATCGGGTAAGCACCATGTATTGCGGGTGCACGAGTGACATGCTCGAGTCCCCCGCCCCTCATGTTTCACGGTTGTTAGACACCCAAAAGAAAAACATGCGGGGATCGCTCGTGCATGGCAGGCAATCCCTGCAAGTTTTTTTTGTCTGTATAACAGCCGCAAAACATATGGGGTGGAAACTCGAGCATGTCACTCGAGCATCTGCAATTCTCTTTGTATACCCGAGATTTTTTGGCTGATGGAGCTGTATGGCAGCTTATTTTTTTGCAGGACAAGATGACATTTTCAGTGGTACTATTTTTATTTACATTCGTCTTTTTAGTATAATCTCTTTTTATTGAAATAAGAAAAGACATAAACATACAAAATCAACATCAGTAGAAGCCAGTGCTCAGTCTCGACGGTCAGAACATTGTATATTCACATATGTACTATTTTTCTTATAAGACTGAAGCACCTTTATCCAGCAGTATAAGCTTACTTTTATCTGTTCCAACAATGGAACCAAGAACATATATCAAATATCAACACTACCAAAATGGGAGAAAAGAAAAAAAAAAAAAAGGGGGAGGGGGGGGAGCAGGAGAAGAAGTAATAAGAAAGTGAAGATAGGAAAGGAGAGAAGGGTTTAAGGAATGGGAACGGGGCAGGGGAGTCTGAGCTAAGGTTCCATTTTAATTTCACTAATCATCTCCAGCACCAATCCGGATCCAATTCGCCTATTCATCAGTTTTTACCCAAATAGCCCGTGGAACTCCGACGAGTCTTGAAACAAGATCCAAACGCTCCAGATCTTCATGAATTTATCCGCACAATCATTGAAATCAGCAGAAAGCTCCTCCATTCTGCAGATATTAGCCATTTCATTGTACCACTCTGAGATTGGGGGGATTTGAGGTGACCTCCAATAACGTGGAATCACCGCACGAGCTGCTGTTAAACAAAATCTTAAAATATCTTTTTTTTGGGATCTAATCGATGAAGGCAGAATGGAAAGTAGGGCTATCTCAGGGCAGTTCTCAACCCTATTTCCAGTAATTAGGTTATAGTTGGAGAATATTTTATCCCACAGAGGTTTGATCCGACTACATTCCCACCAGATGTGGAGCATAGATCCCTTTTCCACTCCACATCGCCAACACATGTCTGAAGTTGCCGGAAACATGGAGTGGAGTTTCACAGGATACCGGTACCATCTTGCCATAATTTTGAAATTTTTCTCCTGCGCATAATTTGCACCTGACATTTTGTGTGTAAACAAGAAACTTTTTTCCCAGTCTGACGAGGGTATGATATGTCCCAATTCCTGTTCCCACTTATGTTGAAAATTAAGCTTTCCTGAGATATTTACCCCTATCAGACAATTATAAAGCATGGATATTACATGATTGGGAGGAGATTCCTGCAAAAACAGTCTCTCAAAGGAAGATGGTGTACACTGGAACAGGGGCACTGTCCCCCTAGACGATAAAAACGATTGTAACTGTAGATATTCCAACCACTGGAGTTTTCTAGACGGATACCTGTCTTGTATTGTATTGAATGACGGAAATCTACCATTTTCGAATATCTGCAGAAGGCGAACATCCTCCCTAGCTCTCCATCCCATGAAAGAATCCCTCAAATATCCAGGAGGGAAGGAGGGATTGGAGAATAATGGCATAAGAGGGCTGATTGTACTAGAGGAAAAGTGTTTTTTCATAATTGCATGCCAAATTTTTTTTGTACCCCTAGTCAATTCAGATAAACCTCCAATTGAGGAAACATCTGAGGCGAAGAGCCAAGGAAGGTGCTTCAAAGGAACAACTACTCCCTCCTGCTCAACAGTGACCCATTGCTTTGTCAAAGAATTATAGTGCCAGTCTAGAAGGCGACCCAAAGCAGAGGCTTGAAAGTATGTTTTAAAATTCGGAAATCCAGCTCCACCAGCTGCTTTAGGGCGGTTTAAAGTCTGCATACTTATCCTAGGTCTACCTTTACCCCACACAAACCTAGTTAATACTGTACGTAATCTGCTGAAAAAGCTGCATGGGGGAGAGATAGGGACAGTTTGAAAAATCTATAAAAAACGGGGAAGTATATCCATTTTTACGGCATTCATTTTGCCAAACCAGGACATTCTCAGTTTACTGTAATTTAGTAAATCTTTACATGTACGGTCCAAGAGAGACTGGTAGTTTAGCGCATACATTTTTGATGAATCAGAAGAAACGAGCACTCCCAGGTATTTTATCGCCTCTGATTTCCACTTAAAAGGGAAGTTGTCCATCACCTGTCTAACCTCTCTCTGTGGCAATGACACGTTTAATGCCTCCGATTTTGAGTAATTAACTTTGAAATTACTCAGGAACCCAAATCTGTCAAACTCCTTCATTAATGAAGGAAGAGATGTCTGAGGTTGAGATACATAGAGGAGGAGATCATCTGCATATAATGCTGTCTTATAAGTCCTTGTACCTATTTTAACCCCTTGAATACTACTATTTTTCCTTATAGCGTTGGCCAGGTGTTCCATCACTATCACGTACAGAAGGGGGGACAGAGGGCACCCCTGTCTAGTCCCATTTTGTATCTTAAAGGGTGAGGACAGGGTTCCATTAACCCTAACTCTGGCAGTAGGACCTGAATACAAGGAGAAAATCAACTGTAAAAATTGTGATCCAATGCCTATTTGGCTTTGTGCTTCCTTCATAAATTGCCAATGAACCCTTTCAAAGGCCTTCTCTGCATCAACAGATAAAAGGCCCATAGGTAGGAATTGCTTTTAGCTTTGGAGATTAGCAACATAGTCTTAATGGTGTTATCTCTTGCCTCTCGGCCCTGAATAAATCCTACTTGATCTGTGTTTATAAGGGAGGGTAACAATGGGGCCAGTCTTTCTGCTAGAATTTTGGAGAGTATTTTAATGTCTACGTTTATTAATGATATGGGTCTATAATTAGCCGTGTTTGTAAGATCTTTACCCTGTTTAGGAAGGATACTAATATGGGCTTCCAATGATTGGGGGACGAAGCACGTCTTATCATTTAGTGAGTTAAATGTTTTATGCATAATAGGGGATAATTGAGTTTTAAGGGACTTATAGAATGCTGGGGTAAATCCGTCTGGGCCAGGACTTTTACCAGATGGTGTAGATTGAATAGCAAGATTGACCTCCTCCTCCGTGATGTCTTTTTCCAGTTCCCCAGAGACCTGGCTATCTAAAGATGGTAAAGAAGTATCCTGTATATACTCTTTAATTCGGGCAGTTAAGTCACTGGGAGAGAGATCAGAATATTGCCCTTTAATATTCTATAACTTCTCATAGTATGAGCGAAATATCTCGATAATTTCTGTAGGGTTATGGGCATCCTCCCCATTCTGTTTCTTGATATATGGAACGTATGTTGCCACAGAACGAGGATGAAGCAATCTTGAGAGTGCCCGTCCACATTTATCCGACGATTCATAAAAAAAACTTTTAGTTTGCTCCCTGTGTCTTAGATACTTTTGCTCAAGCAAGATCTTAAGATCATTCCTTTTTTTTGATAGTTCTGCAAGTGTATTAGGTGACAATGTATGTTTGTGCGATGTCTCCAATATGTGTATCTGTCTCAACAGGTCATTCACCCTCTGTGTTCTTTCTTTTTTGAGTCTTGAACCATGTTTAATCAACACGCCTCTCATGACACATTTTAGAGTTTCCCATTGCAGAGGAGTTGAGGTCTGATCTGTTTTGTGAATTTGCATAAAAGAATCAACAGAATCTTTTAATTCTGTCATACAGATACTATCCTTGAGAAGGTGATCATTCATTTTCCATGTCCACGAGCGTCGGACAGAGGAAGGAATAGATAGGGATAGAAAAATTGGAGCATGATCAGACCACAACATGTCGCCTATTGTGGCAGATGGGTTTAAAGAAAGAGCGTGATGACTCAACAGGAAGAAATCAATGCGACTATATGAACCATGCGCAGGAGAAAAATATGTGTAATCCTTACCCTGAGGATTCAAGATTCGCCAAACGTCTGTCAATCTGAGGGCGTGGATGGCCCGCTTCAGTGATCGGAGCCTTCTCGAAGGGACAACACCCCTTCCTGAGGATGAATCTAGCGCGGGATTCCATGTGAAGTTAAAGTCTCCACCTGCAATCAGAATACCTTCTGCAAATTCAGAGAGGGATGTTAGAAAGGACCTACACGTGGGGATCTGATCTTTGTTAGGGAGGTACCAATTTGCTATTGTATATATTGATTCCGCTATTTTAAGTTTTAAAAACACATATCTGCCTTTATCATCAATGAGGGAATCCATGAAAGTGTAAGCCAACGATTTGTGTATGGCTATGGATACACCCTTAGAGCGTGAATCCGGATTAGTGCTGTGAAACCATCGAGAATAATACCTATCACCAAGAACAGGCACATGCCCCATTTTAAAATGCGTCTCTTGTAACATAAGAACCTGAACTTTTTGTTTGTGCATAGAGTATAAAATTTCAGAACGTTTCTGTGGGACATTAAAGCCTCTTACATTCAATGAACCTACTTTAATAGATGACATGATTACCAAGGGTGAGGAAGGGGGTGGGGTAAGATGGAAGACGGAAATATAAAGAAAGGGACGAGAAAGAGGAAAGGGGAACAAAAATAAAATTAGAATAAAGAAAACAATCTGATGAGGGGAGATGAGTCTATTTTACACCTGCCAGCAGTGTGTAAACCCCTTGAGAGAATGGGCTTTCTACCGAGGAGCCGTCCCCCCCAAGCCCAAACAACAGGCCAAACCTTTTGTACTAAAACTTTGATATAAAGGCAGCCAAAAACTGACATAGATTAACATCTGCTTATCACTATATTAAATCTCAAATCAATATATCACATAACCTTATGAGATAATATCTGTACCTCCCAAGAACTGAATACCATTGACACAGTACAATTAGTTTTGTCACTGATATCCAGTCACATATGTGAGGTATTCAAAATATCAACTATATTCTACGTTGAGAACATTTTAGAGGAATATAACATTCTAATGTCTTTCACCAACATTTTAGAGGAACATAACATTCTAATGTCTTTCACCAGCTTGACTAGCACTGAGGGCTAGAGAATTGACCACAGGTCCTTTTTGTGAGAGATGTTTCAATCTGGGGGATGCGAAACGTGTTTCCTATTGATCTCTCTTCTAGATTCTTCTCTGGCTTTGTTTCTTGTCACTTTTTGTGATTGTGGATTGAGATCCGACTTGGGGCCTCCCGGGAGACTTGGCCAGTCCTCTGATGATATAGATACGAGGGGGATCCCCAAGCCCTTAACAAAAGCCGGGATGTCTCCAGGGCAGCGTACCACATGTAAAACCCCAGAATGGCGGACTTGTAGGCGGAAAGGGAAACCCCAAGAATATAATATGTTCTGCTGTCTTAAAACCTCTAATAGAGGTCTTAATGTCCTCCTCTTCTGAAGTGAGTGACGTGATAAATCAGACATGAGTTGTACAGGATGATCTTGATATAGAATAGAATCTATTTTTCTGGCCTTTATTAAGATGCTTTCTTTGATTTTGTATTTATGAACCCGGCAAATCACATCTCGATGTTTTGACATGTCAGAGGGTCTGGGACCCAGGGATCTATGGGCCCTGTCTAACTCCAACTCACTCTCTAAGGGCCGACCCAGAATAGAGTTGAACAAATGGCGCAGTGTCTCATCCAATTTATTGTGCTCAATTGTCTCTGGAAGTCCTCTAATCCTAATATTATTGCTCCTTTCTCTGTTCTCAATATCGTCTATCAAATCTGTTAGATATTCCAGTTGGTATGAGTGGGAGGACAAAGTTTGTTCATGGGATTTAACTTGTTGGGCGATGGATGCTGTGTGTGACTCAGCAGCAGACACTTTTTCTGTTAACTCTTGCATGTCCCCTCTAATGGCAGCAGTTTCAGCTCTGTAGGAGGACTCCAGTCTGGACAAATAGGACTCCATGTCCTCCCTGGTTGGGATAGCTCGTATTCGAGCTTTGAGATCTCTCCACACTGCCTCATGCTGAGATAAATCATCCTGTTGGCTCTCCTCTGAGCAGCCAGGAGAGGGAGAGCGTAATAATGTGGGAAAGGAGCCTCTCTCAGGGGATCTCTGGTCATCAGTGGACCATTGGGGTCTCTGTAAGTCCGGACCCGCAGCAGAGGTAAGCTCTGCCGAGTCTGAAGTGTCCGAGGGTTGGAGCACGGAGCTATCCCCCACCACGCACCTGAATCCCGGAGGCGCGAAACCAGGGTCCGCCATCTTGGACTGGGGGGGGTCCTCCGTAGCTGCGACGGTGAGGCCTCCTGTGTTCTCCCACGCCTGAGAGGTATCGTCCGGTCTGTTGATCTTGATGGGGAGCGTTTACCACGTGGGCTCAGAGCCTCCGATGCAGGAGCCGAGGAGCGCTGTGCAGGGCCCGCCGACGCCATCTTAGATCCCGCTTGTGCAGGGGAAGCAGGTGCAGTGCTTCTCAGATAGCGTGTAATGTTCGTTGGAGATGCCCGCTGGGTACTCACACTGGTCTGTGTTATGTTCCGTTTCTTTTTTGCCGGCATTGGCAGTATTTTGGCTCGATTTGATGTGGTAGGCATGCCCCGAAGCTGGGCCAGGGACGGGAGCAAACAACCCTGCAACTTCACTCCTCCATAGCCAGGCCACGCCCCCACATTCGTCTTTTTAATCACTTTTTTTTGTTTGGCGGTATGATGATAAAGCATAGTTTTTTGATTAGTTTTTTATATTTTATTTTTAGTTTTTTAGTTTTATAGGACAGGTCTTTCCGGGCACCGCAATGCCAAATATGTGTTCTTCTAATAGTTGTTTTTTTTTCATAATAATATTTATTTATGGGTACAGAATATTTTAATTTTTTTTGGATTTATTCTTTTTTTTTTTTATATTTTTACTATTTTTTTTCACTTTCTGATACTGTTTTTCACTTTTACACTTTGTCGCACTAGGGGACTTTCATTTTTTGCAGCCTGATTGCCTTTAAAGCATAGGGATGCAGTAGCATCCTTGTGCTATGAAGTCTGTCAGCCCTGCACTGGCACAAGTTAGATAAATCGTGCATTGCACACGCTCTATCCATCTTCCTGATGCCTGGTGACCCAGATGTTGTCATGGTATTCAAGGTTAGAGGGGCGCTCTTAACTCTGCTTGCCCCGGAAATGCACAGCCTCTGTGCGGGCGCGATCACATTGTGCGTAATCGTAGGTACCTGGTCCATAAGTACCAGGGCGCAGGGACGTACTATTACTGACAATGTCAGAAAGGGGTTAAAGTGCATTTACTCCTCGCCAACGCACCCAAAAACACATGTATGTCATAAATAATTTTAAAAAATGACGCGGGGTCCCCCCTACTTTTGATACCCAGCCTAGGTAAAGGAGACAGGGCTTACATTATCAAGCTTGGAAGATCCATGGATATTGGCCCTTTCCCAGCCCAAAAATTAAAGCTCTCAGCCGCCCCAGAATTGACGCATCCATGAGATGCGCCAATTTGGGCACTTTGCCGACTCTTCTCGATTGCCCTGGTGCGGTGGCAATTGGGGTAATAGTTTATGGGGTGGATGTCAGCTTTGTAATGTCAGTGAGCAACAAGCCTAAGGGTTATTAATGGAGAGTTGTCTATCAGACACCCCCATTACCAATCCAGTAGTCATAAAAAAAACCACAGTAAAAAATCGTTTATTTTAAAAAACACTCCCACACACCTTGCTCGCCAATTTATTAAAAAGCAAAAACATCAACATGAAGATCCGACGTAATCCAGCCAATTAGAAGTAGTCCAAAAATGGGAACCTGAAAGACATAAAAAGAGAGTTAACTAAATGAAAACAAGAAACATTCCCTCATTCACCAATTTATTATTAATAATAATTCCTGCTGCTGTGATGTAAACCATTGGGGTTCCCACGACGTCTCGCGATTCTGTACAGCAACCTTTGGTGCGTCATTCTGAGAACGACACTTCACAGATCACTCCTGGTCATGTCTCACGAGCGATGACATCAGTAACTGAGTAACGTCATCGTTCGTGAGGGACCTATGAAGGGACCTATTAGCACATTCCAATAAAATGAATGAAAATTATTGCGTGAACTGTTGTTGTTAAACTTTTTATTGGTACTGTACATGAGCATCCCTTTATAGGGAACCCCTTCGATGCTGTTACTTTTTCTTCACTTTGTAACTTATTACGCAAGGGACTATCCTCTTTTTTTCATATATCGTAAAGTTCTACATGTAAAATTTCCTTAGTTCATGTCTGTGCATGTGAATGGTTAAAGTGGATCTGTCACCAAATTTGACAATCCTTCCTGCACTGCTACTGGTGGCATCTCACACGGCTAAATGCATGCGGATATATTGTCCTCTATTTGCTTCTTCTTGAACATTGGTTTGTGGTTGTTTTCCCTATGATCAGAATGCACCTTGGTGTTTCTAGGTTCTCCCCTGATGTAATATATTTTTTTTGCTCCTTAAAGGGAACCTGTGACGTGAAAAAAAGCTATTTATCTGCAGATATGGGGTTAATCTGCAGAGTAATGGCGTCCTGAACCTGCACTGCACTTAGACCCCGCTCTCAGGAGGAAATGAACTTTATTCCTCCCGGTAGTGTTCTGGGTTCAGTCACCGGGATGGTGCCGGCGTGGTTCAGTCACCGCTCTGTGTATAGAGAGGGCAGCTGTAACCGCATCCCCGGCACTGAGTAATGCTGAGCTGCT
The DNA here is from genome assembly GCF_046119375.1 of Phyllobates terribilis. Classification (NCBI taxonomy): domain Eukaryota; kingdom Metazoa; phylum Chordata; class Amphibia; order Anura; family Dendrobatidae; genus Phyllobates; species Phyllobates terribilis. The sequence goes on along the minus strand of NW_027363764.1, from coordinate 10,023 downwards.
TTCAGTCAGTGCCAGTGATGTGGTTACCGCCACGGCTCACTATACACAGAGTGGTGACTGAACCTACACCTGTGCCACTCCCGAGATGGAAACCCAATGGATGCTGGGAGAAATAAAGTTCATTTCCTCCCAACAGCAGGGGATTAAGTGTGGGCGGGTTCAGAATAGTATTAACATAGAGATTATCCCCATATGTGCAGGCTAATTTCGTTTTTTCACATGACAAATTCCCTTCAAGGAAAGAAGCTTTTTTATTTTAGTTATTATTTCTTACAAGCATGTAGTAATGTGTTTTTTTTTTTTTTAAATCTGCAGTGCAAGCGGACCTTCTGACCGCACCTATTATAGAGGTAAGACATTTTACGAAAATTCAGATGGTATAATGAAATATGTGACTTTATATTTTATTCCAAAATTTTTATAGGTTTTATTAAAGGTACAGTGGGTACAGAAAGTATTCAGACCCCTTTAAATTTTTCACTCTTTGTTTCATTGTAGCCATTTGGTAAATTCTAAAAAGTTCATTTTTTTCTCATTAAAGTACACTCTGCACCCCATCTTGACTGAACATAAACAGAAATGCAGAAATGTTTGCAAATTTATTAAAAAAGAAAAACTGAAATATCACATGGTCATAAGTATTCAGACCCTTTGCTCAGTATTGAGTAGAAAGACCCTTTTGAGCTGGTACAGCCATGAGTCTTCTTGGGAATGATGCAACAAGTTTTTCACACCTGGATTTGGGGATCCTCTGCCATTCTTCCTTGCAGATCCTCTCCAGTTCCGTCAGGTTGGATGGTGAACGTTAGTGGACAGCCATTTTCAGGTCTCTCCAGAGATGCTCAATTGGGTTTAGGTCAGGGCTCTGGCTCGGCCAGTCAAGAATGGTCACAGATTTGTTCTGAAGCCTCTCATTTGTTATTTTAGCTGTGTGCTTAGGGCCATTGTGTTGTTGGAAGGTGAACCTTCAGCCAAGTCTTAGGTACAGAGCATTCTGGAAGAGGTTTTCATCCACAATATCTCTGTACTTGGCCGCATTCATGTTTCCTTCAATTGCAACCAATCATCCTGTCCCTGCAGCTGAAAAACACCCCCATAGCATGATGCTGCCACCACCATGTTTCACAGTTGGGATTGTATTGGGCAGGTGATGAGTAGTGCCTGGTTTTCTGCACACATACCACTTAGAATTACCACCAAAAAGTTCTATCTTTGTCTCATCAGACCAGAGAATCTTATTTCTCATAGTCTAGGAGTCCTTCATGTGTTTTTGAGCAAACTTTATGCGGGCTTTAATATGTCTTGCACTGAGCAGAGGTTTCCGTCGGGCCATTCTGCCATAAAGACGTGACTGGTGGAGGGCTGCAATGATAGTTGACTTTGTGGAACTTTCTCCCATCTCCCTACTGCATCTCTGAAGCTCAGCCACAGTGATCTTGGGGTTCCTCTTTATCTCTCTCACCAAGGCTCTTCTCCCACGATTGCTCAGTTTGGCTGGATGGCCAGGTCTAGGAAGACTTCTGGTGGTCTCAAACTTCTTCCATTTAAGGATTATGGAGGCCACTGTGCTCTTAGGAACCTTGAGTAATGCAGACATTCTTTTGTAATCTTGGCCAGATCTATGCTTGCCTCAATTCTGTCTCTGAGCTCCTTGGGCAGTTTCTTTGAGCTCAGGATTCTCATTTGGTCTGACATGTACTTTGAGCTGTAAGATCTTGTGTGTACCTTTCCAAATCAAGTCCTATCAGTTTAATTAAACACAGCTGGAATCCAATGAAGGAGTAGAACCATCTCAAGGAGGATCACAAGGAAATGGACAGCATGTGACTTAAATAAGAGTGTCTGAGCAAAGGGTCTGAACACTTATGACCATGTGATATTTCAGTTTTTCTTTTTTAATAAATTTGCAAAAATTGGAGTTGGGGAACACTTTTTTAGTGTGTGACAGCAGCCAACCATAAAAATCCGATATACAGTGGCTTGCAAAAGTGTTCACCCCCTTCGCAGTTTTTGTGTTTTTCTACCTTACAACCTGGAATTTAATTGTTTTTTAAAGGCTTTGCATGAGATCATGTAAAGAACATGCCTACAGCTCTGAACATTTGGTTTTATTTTTGTTGTGAAGCAAACAACAAATAGGACAAAATACCTGAAAACTTCAATGCGCATAACTATTCACCCATCTAAAGTCAGTACTTAGTAGAAGCTCCTTTCGCAGCAATTACAGCTGAAGGTAATTTTGGGTAAGTCTCTATGAGCTTTCTACCTCTTGCCACTGGGATTTTTGGCCATTCTTCAAGGCCAAACTGCTCCATCTCCTTCAAGTTAGATGATTTCCTCTGGTGAACAGCAATCTTCAAGTCTGACTACAGATTCTCAATTGGATTACAGTCTGGGCTTTATCACTAGAAAACATTTAGGCTATGTGCCCATGTTGCAGAAATGCTCCGGATTTTTCCTGAGCGTTTCTGCATCTCCCTGGCAGAAAAAACTCATGCGGATTGTACATGCGTTTTTCCTGCCAGGGACATGCGGATGTGAAGCGTTCTTCACATGCATTTCTGCATGCGGATTGACAAGTTCTTTTCAAGCGATTTTAGCATCACTTGGAAAGTGATTGACAACTTGGTCACACTATATAAATCCATGTGTGTTATATAGTGTGACCTTAAAGAATGTTTAAAAATAAAAAAATTAATCTATACTTACCTTCCGATGGCCCCCGAAGTCTTGCTTCGCTCCGTTCTCCCTTGCCGGCAGCTCGCGGTACACTGCACTGAAGGACCTGCCATCACATGACTATGACGTCAGCGCAGGTTCTTCAGTCCATAGCGAACTGCCGGCATGGGAGGATGAGCGCAGCGGGGGCCGTCAGAAGGTAAATATAATATTTATTTTTTATTTTAGTCTTTTTTTTTACAGGTTCTATGGTACCCTGGTCCGGAGGAGAGTCTCCTGTCCTCCACACCCGGGTACCATCCGCACATTGAAACGCTTGGATTCCGCATGTACAGATGCAGTGATGCGTAATCCGTGCGTTTCAATGCAAGTCAACGGCGGCAAAAAAAATAATTGGTAGTGCTGCATTTTTTTCCGCAATGATAACCCGCAGCGGAAATTTCCACAGCATGTGCAGAGCACATGCGAATTATCATTGGGGACCATGGCTGGCCTTCTACCATGCGTTTCTGCAGCGTTTTTGCCGCTGCGGAAACGCTTAAAAAAAACGCATCGTGGGCACACAGCCTTACACTTTTTCCCTTAAATCACTCGAGTGTTGCTTTAGCAGTATGCTTTGGATCATTGTCTTTTTGGAAGGTGAACCACTGTCCCAGTCTCAAATCACTGACAGACTGAAACAGGTTTTGCTCAGAAAATATCCATGTATTTCGCTGGATCCATCTTTTCCTGGACTTGAACAATTTCCCCTATCCCTGCTGTCGAAAAACATCCCCATAGTATGATGCTAACACCACCATGTTTCACTGTGGGGATAGTGTTCTTGGGGTGATGAGTTGTGTTGGTTTGGCACCAGACATAGCGTTTACTTTGGTGGCAAGAAAGTTCAATTTTGGCCTCATCTGACCACATCGCCTTCCTCCACACATTTGAGGAGACTCCCACATGTCTTTTGGGAAACTCAAAATACCTTACAATTTTTGTAAGTAAAGGCTTTTTTCTTGTTCAATTATGTTTATTGGTATTTTAAAACATTTTAAAGGGAGAAATGCACACACAATATAAGCCTAAAGGTTGGCGGAGAGTAGGGGAGGTAGGAAAGCTAGGGGGAAGGAAGGGGAAGTAAAAGGTAATTCCTTTTGAAAATATGGAAAAGAGAGGCAAGTGTACAAAAAGCTGTCTTTCAATTTTACATGTAACTTACACTTGTTAAAATTATAGCTTATTCCTTATGAATTAATTGCTGAAAAAAGAAAGAGAGAAAAATTAGTAAGACACATATAGTACATTAAAAGTAGCTTAATGATATATGTGGACACTTGCCGGGGATCAAGATGTTCTCCATCGACCTGGGGGGAAGGAGTTTGATTTAAGTTTCCATTCAGTCAGAGTGAAGTATGAATAGAAGTTCGCTGACCTAATGCAAATATTGAAGATTGTTTCAATTGGAAGATGAAAAAAAAAAGGATTATGATCTTTTTATAATCTGGTTCTTGAAGATGGATTGTAATTCTATGGTAATAGTCCAAGATGGAAAATTGTATTACAATCCAGATGAAATCCAAGGCATAGACCCAAATTGACCCATATTGTAATCGAATTTAGTATGAATTGTAATTCAAGTGTTTATAATGTTATAATCTTGGTTAAAATCCGTAGATATTAGCTGATATTTATTCACCTAGTCCAAGAAATTCTAATTAAAAATCAATATTTTTTATTCATTATCCATATAAAAAATCAGAAAAACAATTTTTTTTAAAAAAAAAATGACAGGGGACATCCAGAAAAGAGAGATGCAATATATAGCTTGGTCATATCACATTCATCATGATTGTATAGCAGAAAACTAAACCACCTTATTCACTTGATGCATATTTGAACCGGTATTATAGACAGATGTAAACAGATTTGACAAAGTGCAAATTATGCAATACCCTAATTAAATTAAATGGTAGGGAGTCAGACATTTACATCTATGATCATAAAGTGCTAAGTGCTTATATTTAGAAAAAATAGTCTGCATTATTTCATTGCATTAGTTGGACCGTAAACAACTGCTTACAACTATGCAAAGTGCCATGGAGTAGTCAATATACCTATTAAAAATTGGTAAGAAAGTAAGAAAAGATCAAAGATATCTAATGATAGGCCAGGCGTCCGGGGGAGCCGTCCATAGGGAGTTATCCCATCAATCATGTGCCAGCTGTAAGGTGCTTTGATGGCTCATCGCACATGTGTATACTACACCTGTTTGCAAAAGGGACTTCCGGGTGGTACGCAGTGGAACGCATGTGTGGAACGCACGCGGTCCACATGTAGCGCATCCCCGGAAGTCAATAGGTGATGTCACACGCGTGTGCGCACAGCTCCCATGGGCCGCACGCCACTATACAGGAACCGGACCCGTGGAGTAAAGCCTAGCTGTGCAGAGCAGTGGAACGCATGTGTGAAACGCATGCGGACCACATGGAGCGCAACCTCAAAATGGTCCATCCCCACTTCCTAAACCATGAACCTGTAGGACATGGCATACATATCAAGGAATGACAAGGGAAAATGGGAGGGGAATGGGGAAGGAAGGAGGGAAGAAGAAAAGAAAAGAATAAACCAAATGTAAAGACAGAAAATAGATGCTGTAGGAGCATCGATTACCATAAAGTGAAATGTGAAGGGGGATGGGGGGGGGGGGTTGAAAAAGAAAGTAAAAGTGTAAATTAAAAAAGAAAAATCATGTATGAATGAAAATATGTATTTGTTGAATGTAAAGTGTATAAATAACGAAAATAATGTATGTATAGTGAAAAAGCAAAGAATAAGTGAAAATTAATAAAACAAATATATGTAAATAAGTGTTAATATGTCTATAGTCAAAGAGAGGCTAAGTGTAACAATTAGAAACATTTAATTGTGCTAGGATTTTATGCCACGCAATCACGGAGAATAAGGGGAGAAGCCTACCCTTCTATCAGTGTCAATCGTCATATACAAAAAACATGTTCTTCCCAATTGGGGACCCCCCAACTCACTCCTGAGATCATATATTGACATGTTGGATATATATCACTTGTTAAAAAGACAGCACCGTCCAATTTTATAGTCCATGTTCATCATTGATGGATAATTAAAATCCAAATATTTCTTACTTAATTTGTCCATTGCCATAAATTTCCGTGGACAATGCCACGAATTTCAAAAATATTCAATATGTTTCAGATTCACTTGTTAAAGGGACACAGCGCCATCTATAATTATAGTCCATGCATATCATTGGTAGATGGTTCCAAACTAATGTTTCTTGATTCTAATTGTCCATTATCATGGATCTCCACAGAAGGCTCTAGGAACACGATCCCCTTCGGAAGGAGGAGTCAACCAGGTCATCAGACTCCACCCCAAGTAGCCAAGGCAGCAGGTAAGTAGTGGATATAAGTAAGTCTTTGATCTGGGATAAAAAACACAAATCAATCAATTAGAAGTACATAATGGTTTGTAAAGAGGACTACTCATCCTTCACAGTACCCATGATACACAAAAATGAAAAATGAGAAGGGGGGGGGGAGGGAAAAAAGGGAACAAGGGAAGGGAAATTGGACCTAAGATCTATTTAAAAGCTGATTACAGCATAATTCTCGGCTACCCTATAAACGGCCTCGCAGACGCCAGGAAAAATGGTCAGAATGAAAAAAAGGGAAAAGTTAACCCCTTAAGCCCCGCGGGTGGTTTGCACGTTAATGACCGGGCCAATTTTTACAATTCTGACCACTGTCACTTTATGAGGTAATTACTCTGGAACGCTTCAACGGATCCCCCTGATTCTGAGACTGTTTTTTCGTGACATATTGTACTTCATGATTGTGGAAAAATTACTTCGATATCACTTGCGTTTATTTGCGAAAAAAACGGAAATTTGGCGAAAATTTTGAAAATTTTGCAATTTTCAAAATTTGAATTTTTAAGCCCTGAAATCAGAGCGATATGTCACACAAAAGAGTTAATAAATAACATTTCCCACATGTCTACTTTACATCAGCACAATTTTGGAACCAAAATTTTTTTTTGTTATGGAGCTATAAGGGTAAAAAGTTGACCAGCGATTTCTCATTTTTCCAACAAAATTTACAAAACCATTTTTTTAGGGACCACATCACATTTGAAGTCACTTGGAGAGGTCTTTATGACAGAAAATACCCAAAAGTGACACCATTCTAAAAACTGCACCCCTCAAGGTGCTCAAAGCCACATTCAAGAACTTTATTAACCCTTCAGGTGCTTCACAGGAATTTTTTGAATGTGGAAGAAAAAAATGAACATTTAACTTTTTTCACAAAAATGTTACTTTAGACCCAATTTTTTTTATTTTCACAGGGGTAGCAAGAAAAAATGGACGCCAAAATGTGTTGTGCAATTTCCCCTGGGCACGCAGATACCCAATATTTGGGGAAAAAACACTGTTTGGGCGCACGGCAGGGCTCGGAAGGGAAGGAGCGCCATTTGACTTTTTGATTGTAAAATTTGCTTGAATAATTAGCGGACGCCATGTTGTGTTTGGAGAGCCCCTGTGTGCCCAAACTTTGGAGCTCCCCCACAAGTGACCCCATTTTGGAAACTAGACCCCCCAAGGCACCTTTATAGATGCATAGTGAGCACTTGGAACCCCCAGGTGCTTCACAAATTGATTCGTATAAATGAAAAAGTGAAAAAAAAAACACTTTTTCATTTTTACGAATCAATTTGTGAAGCACCTAGGGGTTCCAAGTGCTCACTATGCATCTAGATAGGTGCCTTGGGGGGTCTAGTTTCCAAAATGGGGTCACTTGTGGGGGAGCTCCAATGTTTGGGCACACAGGGACTCTCTAAATGCAACATGGTATCCGCTAACAAATTGAATGCAAAATCGGCTCAAATTGTTAGCGGACACCACATTGCGTTTGGAGAGCCCCTCTGTGCCCAAACTTTGGTGCTCCCCCACAAGTGACCCCATTTTGGAAACTAGACCCCCCAAGGCACCTTTCTAGATGCATAGTGAGCACTTGGAACCCCCAGGTGCTTCACAAATTGATTCGTAAAAATGAAAAAGTGAAAAAAAAAACACTTTTTCAATTTTATGAATCAATTTGTGAAGCACCTGGGGTTCCAAGTGCTCACTATGCATCTAGATAGGTGCCTTGGGGGGTCTAGTTTCCAAAATGGGGTCACTTGTGGGGGAGCTCCAATGTTTGGGCACACAGGGACTCTCCAAATGCAACATGATATCCGCTAACAAATTGAATGGAAAATCGGCTCAAATTGTTAGCGGACACCACGGTGCGTTTGGAGAGCCCCTCTGTGCCCAAACTTTGGAGCTCCCCCACAAGTGACCCCATTTTGGAAATTATACCCCCCAAGGCACCTTTCTAGATGCATAGTGAGCACTTGGAACCCCCAGGTGCTTCACAAATTGATTTGTAAAAATGAAAAAGTGAAAAAAAAAAACACTTTTTCATTTTTATGAATCAATTTGAGAAGCACCTGGGGTTCCAAGTGCTCACTATGAATCTAGATAGGTGCCTTGGGGGGTGTAGTTTCCAAAATGGGGTCACTTGTGGGGGAACTCCAATGTTTGGGCACACAGGGACTCTCCAAATGCAACATGATATCCGCTAACAAATTGAGCCGACAATTTGTTAGCGGATATCATGTTGCATTTGGAGAGTCCCTGTGTGCCCAAACATTGGAGCTCCCCCACAAGTGACCCCATTTTGGAAACTAGACCCCCCAAGGCACCTATCTAGATTCATAGTGAGCACTTGGAACCCCAGGTGTTTCCCAAATTGATTCATAAAAATGAAAAAGTGTTTTTTTTTCACTTTTTCATTTTTACGAATCAATTTGTGAAGCACCTGGGGGTTCCAAGTGCTCACTATGCATCTAGATAGGTGCCTTGGGGGGTCTAGTTTCCAAAATGGGGTCAATTGTGGGGGAGCTCCAAAGTTTGGGCACACAGGGGCTTTCCAAACGCAACATGGTGTCCGCTAACAATTTGAGCCCACAATCTGTTAGCGGATATCATGTTGCATTTGGAGAGTCCTTGTGTGCCCAAACATTGGAGCTCCCCCACAAGTGACCCCATTTTGGAAACTAGACCCCCCAAGGCACCTACCTAGATTCATAGTGAGCACTTGGAACCCCAGGTGCTTCACAAATTGATTCATAAAAATGAAAAAGTGTTTTTTTTTTCACTTTTTCATTTTTACGAATCAATTTGTGAAGCACCTGGAGGTTCCAAGTGCTCACTATGCACCTAGATAGGTGCCTTGGGGGGTCTAGTTTCCAAAATGGGGTCACTTGTGGGGGAGCTCCAATGTTTGGGCACACAGGGGCTCTCCAAACGCAACATGGCGTCCGCTAACAATTTGAGCCGATTTTCCATTCAATTTGTTAGCGGACACCATGTCGCGTTTGGAGAGCCCGTGATGTGCCTAAACAGTGGAGCTCCCCCACAAGTGCCCCATTTTGGAAACTATACCCCTCAAGGATTTTATTAAGGTGTATAGTGAACATTTTGAACCTAGAGGTATGGCACAAAATTTGTTTACATTAGGTCATCATATTGAATAAGTTGTCATTATTCTTGAGCGCAAGTGCTCGCTACTTGAGTTTGCATCGGGTACTCAGGTATGCACCATGTGCAGCGTGTGCTCGAGTGACATGCTCGAGTCCCTGCTCCGCATGTTTCACGGTTATTAGACACCCCAAAAAAAACATGCGGGGATCGCTCGTGCATGGCAGGCAATCCCCGTAAAGTTTTTTGGCCGCGAAGCATATGGGGCAGAGACTCGAGCATGTCACTCAAATACCCACGATACTCAATGCATACCAGAGCACCCGATGCAAACTCAAATAGCGAGCACTTGCTCTCAACACTAGTCGCCATATCGTCATCTTTTTTTCTTACTTTTGAAAAAAATCCCAACCCCAGCCCTAACCCTAGCACAACCCTAGCCCTAGCACAACCCTAGCCCCAGCACAACCCTAGCCCCAGCACAACCCTAGCCCCAGCACAACCCTAGCCCCAGCACAACCCTAGCCCCAGCACAACCCTAGCCCCAGCACAACCCTAGCCCCAGCACAGCCCTAGCCCCAAACCTAACCCTAGCCCAATCCTAACCCAAGAGTTTATTTTTGACGCTGTTCCTTGTGCGGTATAAGTGATTAGACGACTTTATTCTTCGGGTCGGTGTGATTACAGCAATGCCAGAATCATATGGGGTTTTTACGACTGACAGCTGTCACACACTAAAAGACGCATTTTTTGTAAAATCTAGTTTTTGCATCGCCATATTTTGAGAGCTATCATTTTTC